>NW_007377983.1:145991-176405 GCF_000475195.1 Diaphorina citri | reverse complement strand
GTATCAAAGTGCAGTTAAAGTTCACCCTGTAAGTAGTGAAGTTCACCGTGGATATTTTAATCTCTTTTAGCGCCAGACCTTATTATCCTGTTTCTCTTAAGATTTGCCACAATTGCCACTCTCAGCTCTCTTAATTCTTTGTTGAAGATATCACCAATCCGAACTCTATTCTCTTTATTCTTTAATTCTAATAGAAATGTAAAATCTCGCACCATTGTTCACCTTACTGCAATTATAAGCTTCTGTTTTGGATCGAGCTTTTTTTTTTCTCTCTTTTTACTTTCCTTATCCTATAGGAAGGAAAGTAATGTAATCGGGTCAAATTTTTCGATGGTCAGTTTTTAGTGTCAAAACACGTTTTGAGGTCCCTAGAGCCTAATCTAAAGTTTCAGCCATTGGTCCGTGTGTGTGTCTGTCTGTCTGTCGAGAACGGTAAGACTAAACGGTTAGAGATATTATAAAATTTTAGGGTATAAGAACAAAAACACCCAAATAATAAGCATCATTCATTAGGATAAGGAAAGTCGTGTGATGTTCACACCAGGTTTTTTTTCAAGAGGTTTGACAGAGGGAACTTTGACCGCTAAGGTCTTATCGTCCCGAAAGCGAAGACAGAAGGAACAGAGGACAAAAAGCCGAGCCGTTCCGACAGCAAATTTTATTCCCGCCCGGGGGGATTTCATCGTAAACAGACAAGGATGCTATTTTACTTAGGTTATTGGTTATTCATGAAAATGGATACTTACGAGTAGGTTTTTATATCCCGACTCGGAGTTTCGTCTATTTCATAGACATTTTCAAGGGAAACTCCTTCCTTCAAGGGAAGGGAAAATGTCTATGAAATAGACGAAACTCCGAGTCGGGATAGATAACCAACTCGTAAGTATCCATTTTCATAAATAACCTAAGTAAAATAGTATTTACAAAGGATTTCAAAATTAAATACATTCATTAATAGAGACAAGGATGGTCCTCGTAACGGCTGGCTTTCTCCTATATATCCTTTCGTCTACCTCTCTTCGCTTTCGGAATGATAAGTTAGCATTTACAGATCCCTCTATCAAACTTTTACCCCTATTGCTCAATTGCTCACCTAAATGTCATGCTGTCACCTCACGCATTCTTCCTTCCTAGTTCTTCTCCTCCTTCTTCT
Source organism: Diaphorina citri (assembly GCF_000475195.1). Classification (NCBI taxonomy): domain Eukaryota; kingdom Metazoa; phylum Arthropoda; class Insecta; order Hemiptera; family Psyllidae; genus Diaphorina; species Diaphorina citri. The sequence continues at coordinate 175,252 of NW_007377983.1, read as the reverse complement.
CCTCCTCCTCCTTCTTCTCCTCCTTCTTCTCCTCCTTCTCCTTCTCCTCCTTCTCCTCCTTCTCCTCCTCCTTCTCTTCCTCCTCCTCCTCCTTCTCCTCCTCCTCCTTCTCTTCCTCCTCCTTCTACTCCTCCTCCTTCTCTTCCTCCTCCTTCTACTCCTCCTCCTTCTCTTCCTCCTCCTTCTACTCCTCCTCCTTCTTCTCCTCCTCCTTCTACTCCTCCTCCTTTTACTCCTCCTCCTTCTTCTCCTCCTCCTTCTCTTCCTCCTCCTTCTACTCCTCCTCCTTCTCTTCCTCCTCCTTCTACTCCTCCTCCTTCTTCTCCTCCTCCTTCTCCTCCTCCTTCTTCTCCTCCTCCTCTTCCTCCTCCTCCTTCTCCTCCTCCTCCTTCTTCTCCACCGTCTTCTTTTCTTTATTTATTTAAAAAAAAAACTAATTTAAAAAGAAGCAACAATATTTACTCAAAATAAAATTAAACAAAAATAACGAAACCTATTTCTTAATTAGGTATTTCTTAATTACCTGTCAGGGAGGTTTTAACCCTTTTGATGTTCCTACGGGCGGGGGCGCTCTACTGGTGCTGAGGGAACACTATCAAAAGTTTAGAAGTGGGCGATATCACTCTGGTTGCGCATCACTGATCTAACCAATACGAATTCATTGGCAAATTTTAAGAATTTCATATGGTTGCGCATCACTGATCTAACCAATACGAATTCCGTTGGCAAATTTTAAGAACGTGTCAATGTTTTCATATATTTTGGACCTTCTTCTACAATAACTTTCGAACGAACGGTTTGGTTGGTCCGATGAATTTCGGTCCGACGAATTTCGGATGTTCAACACATTCAAGAAATTTTCGGATAGGGTTTAAGGTCCCTTTAGGCCCCTTTTTTTCTGAGCGAGTTCTACAGTAAACTAGATATATACTAGTAGGAAACGTCTCTTGTGATAAAAGGGTTAACTGAAAACTTCATTGATCAACCTGTCATCGCCCCGTGTTGGGGGAAATGTAAAAGAAGATATCGAAATCAGGAAGTGGGAACCACACCTCACCTCTTCCTCTTTCTCCTCCTTCTCCTTCCCATCCTTTTCCCCTCTCCTAATTTTCCCCTTCTCCTCCACGATATCCTCTTCCTCCTTCTTACCTGTTTGTCTTTGCATGAACAAAATCTGGAATGTAGGTAGATACGTAATGACGAAAGGTTGAGAAAGCGAGGAATAACTAATAACTATGTAGGATTGTAGGGTGATAGGTTGATTTTTTTTTTTACTTTCCTTATCCTATGGGAAAGAAAGTAATGTAATCGGGTCAAATTTTCGATGGTCAGTTTTGAGGTCCCTAGAGCCTAAATCCAAAGTTTCAGCCATTGGTCCGTGTGTCTGTCTGTCCTTCTGTCTGTCTGTACCACTTTCATGTTCCTGGTGAAAAGACCTTTAATTTGATATATAGGTCGACTAGGTTTGGATAAGTCCTTCTATGGGGACAGACAGACAAACGACACCGAAGCGAATACAATAGCCCGTTCATTATACCTTTTTATTACTATTGTAATAACAAAGGAAGGACGGACTAAAAAACTAACATTTGACGTTAAGCACTACTTACTTTCCGTGTCAAAATGCAAATCAAATGATATTTTCCCAATGGGATGCCATTCTCGTTGCTTTTTCTGTTGCTAACCCAAAAAAATTCTAACAAGTTCCCAAGGATAGGAGAAAGCCAGCCGCGGCTAAACGGCTAGCCATTCCGAGAACGAACCTTATCCGAATAAAGTTCGCCCCGAGCGGGAATCGAACTCGCGACCTAGCTGAAGTTTTCTACTCACCCAAAATGGCCAGAAGCAGCAGAGAAGAACTTTGCTTATCCATTGTGTCTGAAACGTATGTTCTATAAGTGAAAGTTTTCGCGTTCAGTTGCCATTTTTATGTAGCCTCTAAAATAAACAAGCGAGGGTTTTTGATGTTCATTTTTTTTCCTCCCCAGTACCTATTTGATGATTTAATCAGGCACCCTTTTTAGCGGGAAAAAATAATGCCATCAATTTTTCCTTTCCTTATCCTATAGGAAGGAAAGTAATTTGGTAAGAGCTAGAGACTTGAAATTTGGTATGTAGATGTCAAATGTGACAAGGATGCGACACAAAACTTTTGGTTAAGACCGGTGCAACAGTTGGCGGCATTTTACAGCTTTTTGGCGGTTTTCGGTGTAATTTAACAATATCTCGGGAACCGTATGAGCTAGAGACTTGCAACCCGCGGCCTAGCGCTTACAAGGCAGACGCGCTACCAACTAAGCTAACTAGGCTGGCGAGACCCGTTAATTGAACTCTTAAACGTTTTATTTGACGAGAACCCGTTTCTGCATAACGTTCAAAAGTTTAATTGAAGAGACACCAACTTCGGCTGCGAAAACTCTCCACTAATCACGCGCAACGTTGACTAACTTCAGTGATCTATTGGTGTGAGAGTACATGTCGAAGATGGCCAGTTGAGAGTAGAGTCTTTAAAATATAATCTTGAGACTTACAGGAAAATGTTCGCTCCCTGTTTCTGCTGCTATCAATGAGTTATCGCTGCCAGTGTTGCCAGATTGATCCTCCCGAATTACCGTACATCTGGCAACACTGATCGCCGCTGATCATGCGATCTTTTTAAAGTTTCAGCGAATTGAGATGTGTGTTGCGATTCTGTTTCTAATGTTGCACAGGGGTCTGTGCTCGGTCCACCCAGTACTCATATAATAAGCTCCAACACTTCTGTCTTCTGTGAACGCTCAATAGTTCCGATGACTAAACTGTTAGAGATATTGTAAAAGTTAGGGTAAAAGAACACTCTAATAAGCATCATTCAATAGGATAAGGAAAGTCGTGTGATGTTCACACCAGATTTTTTTTTTTTTTCCACAAGTTATAGCCTAGCGGCCTAGCCTGACCTAACCTGTACATTACAATAGTCATCAGAAGTCGGGTGACATTTAGTATTTATTCGTGGTTTGTCTGCTTCCTTATATAACGGATAACGTACCTACATAACGGGTGGTCCGATTTTGATGAAATTTGGTAAAAAAAAAAAAAAAAAAAAAAAAAAAAAAAAACACCAAAAACAGGGGGGGCGCTTTTTATAAAAATTTTTAAAAAAAAAAAAAAAAAAAAAAAAAAAAAAAAAGTTCAACACAAAAAGGTTTATTACATTAATTACCTACAAAGAACAAAGGCTTTTGTAGGTAACTACTACTCCTGTGTTCCATTTTTACACGTTTTTTTCTAGTGTACCTACTTCAGTTCTATTCTAGATATTTTATTTCTATTTCATTTCTATTCTATTCTATTTATTAGACTCCTATAAAAGCTGTAATTTATCACCTATCCAGCCTGGTTTATGACCTCTCAACAGAAACGTCTCATTTAACAGATGGGGTCCCCACTATATACAGCTCCATTAAGCAAGATGTAAACAACAGATGCGACCCCATGAGAGAGAGAGAGAGAGAGAGAGAGCTGGACATTATCAACAAAATAATTATTGTAGTTTTTGTTAAAAAGGAAATTTAAAAAATCTGGTGTGAACATCACACGACTTTCCTTATCTATTGAATGGTGCTTATTTGGGTGTTCTGTTGTAACAATTACAACATCTCTAACCGTTTAGTCGATATAGCTAAAAACCACCAAAAAGCTGTCGAAACCCGCCAAACAGCGGTCAAAATACCGCCAACCGCAGCACCTATTTTAACCAAACGTTTTGTGTTGCATCCTTGTCAAATTTGTGAATTACATACCAAATTCCAAGTCTTTAGCTAATACCGTTCCCAAGATATTGTTAAATTACACCAAAAATCGCCAAAAAGCGGTAAAATGGCGCCAAGCGTTGCACCGGTCTTAACCAAAAGTTTCGTGTCGCATCCTTGTCACATTTGAAAGATACATAGGTACCAAATTTCAAGTCTCTAATAGCTCTTACCGTTCTCTTAGGTAGGTACAAAGGTATTCTTTAACCATGATCGAATAAACTACGGGCTAAAAAATTCCCGGAGGGACGGGCCCAGCTTGTTCAATGTTGAACTTCTCGCTGGTTGAATCAAATTTAACTAATCCTGTAGCTCTATAATAACTTGGAATCCCAATGTAAGTATTCTCAACCCTCTGATTTTTATGAACGTTCAACACTGATTCATTGGTGATCGAATCAAATGCTTTTTCGAAGTCAGTTAAAGATAAATAATATATAGCGGGTAAGTTTACTAGTTTAGTATGCTCATTACACCTAAGTAGGTACTATGAATTAATCAGGTCTGAGTTGCGAAACCCACCGTACCTGGACGAAAAATATTTTCAGAAGACATACCCACCCTCATATACTTAGGTATTTACCCTATAAATTTTGTGACTTGATTTGGATTTGAACCAGCTACTTCCATATCTGATGTAAGGTTGGTCTGCAGACCAAAGCAATAGAAAGCAGATTGAGAAACATAGAGAGATGTTCAGGCTGAGATTACAGAAAATTGTCTCTCGATAATAATGTTGGGGTTTTCTCTTTCCCTTTTTTTTTCGAATAAAATAATTTCCTTCCTTATCTCTCATTGAAATCTTCCAAGACCAAGGGCTATTCTGTGGTTTCCAAGTAGTTTCAAAGAATCGATTTGATATTCTGAGATCGAATTTGCTGTTTCCCCCCCTTGGTGGTCCCTGCTCAGAATCGAAAGTGGTGAGATAACATTTCCCAGGGACGATGTTAAAGTTTATTCTTGTGGTTTGTTTGATTTGTATTTATGAACAAGAATGATCGTTCTTAGATCAGTCTCAAGTCAAAATTGACCAATCAAATGCCTTGAAACTATGCTTAGCACGAACCTAAGAGCCAGCATTTTGTTCATAAATATGGGTGTATATCTAGTTTACTGTAGAACTCGCTCAGAAAAAAAGGGCCTAAAGGGACCTTAAACCCTATCGGAAAATCTCTTGAATGTGTTGAACATCCGAAATTCAATTTTCGATCCGAATATTCAATCCGAAATTCATCGGACCAACCAAACCGTTCGTTCGACAGTTATCGTAGAAGAAGGCAAACTAAATGCATAAGCGTTGAAAGTGAAACCTTACTTCGCTCGCTCGAATATGAAAAAAATCGTACATTCTTAAAATTTGCCAATGAATGTGTATTGTTCAATTCAATTTTTATTGTATTGTTAATACACATTATAAACAACACATTATATTGTTTACATCAGTGATGCGCAACCAGGGCGATATCGCCCACTTCTAAACTTTTGATAGTGTTCCCTCAGCACCAGTAGAGCGCCCCCGCCCGTAGGAACATCAAAAGGGTTAAGTTAAAACCCCGTGATCCTCCCTGACAGGTGAAAACCTAATTAAGAAATAGGTTTCGTTATTTTTGTTTAATTGTGAGTAAATATTGTTGCTTCCCAGCCTAGTTAGCTTAGTTGGTAGCGCGTCTGCCTTGTAAGCGCTAGGCCGCGGGTTCGATTCCCGCCCGGGGCGGATTTTATCCTGATGGGATAATGTTCGTTCTCGGAATGGCTGGCTTTCTCCTATCCTGTCTTCCTTCTCTGTTCGATTTCGGGACGATAAGACCATAGCAGTTACAGTTCCCTCTGTCAAACCTCTTCAAAAAAAAAGGGTCTCTAATTTTGGTTGTGAAATCTCTCTAATATCCGCATGGGTGACCATCAGAGAAATCGCGTGTTGCTGACTATTCTCGCCCCCACTCAGGCTGTTTGAAGTCAATTTGTGTGGAGATGGGTACCTTGTCGTCAAATGGAGGGTAAGACCCCCGTCACCAAAGATATTAGCAGTTATACCGTACCGTTCTTTGGATTCTTTTTAAGCCAATTTTTGCGAAGTCCTTTGTTTTTTTTTCAGTTTTTTACTTTTTGGCCAGTCTTGTGATTCTGTCGCTACAGACACCCTGTTTACTTTACAATATATTTTAAAACAATTAATATCCCAGGCCAACACTTGGCGTCGTTTGAATATTATAAGAATAGAGGATTCAGTCTCATTGTTATTGTTCAATCATTAAGTCTTCGCCGGGACATGGGAATGCGCTGAAGAGACCACGGCAGATAATTTGAAAGCTATTATTGGTATTCGAGCTGATTGTTGGAATATTATACTATGTGGAGAATAATCGAACACTTTTACATTAGAAGATTTTGGATTTACAGTAAAACGGATTTGAAGATTTCCTGAAAAACTGGTGAAATAATAGAAAGTAAAAAAAGTGGGAGAAATAGAGTCACCTTATCTTACCGGTATAGAAATTGTATAAGACCTAAGGTTACAGTTCCTTCTATCTTCTTCTTCTTCTTCTTCTTCTTCTTCTTCTTCTTCTTCTTCTACACCTTTTCCCACAGTTCCTCTTTCTCTCTTTCAACTCTAACGAAGTCCCTAACTTTTTTTATTTGTCACGCGCTCTGAAAACTTTACAAAAAGCAATGGGATGAAACAGGATAATAAGGTCTGGCGCTAAAAGAGATTAAAATATCCACGGTGAACTTCACTACTTACAGGGTGAACTTTAACTGCACTTGGATAGTACCTAGTTCACTGAACTATGTAGGTAATACTTCATTATGTGTATCCTGTATGTTTTTAGGTAATATTTTTACAAATTTCCTTCAAAAATTGGGCAAAACTTCACAATGTAGGTATAGTTACCAAAGGTGAAAATTGCCAAACACGAGAGATCCTGCCAAGAAAGCTCCCTAACGTTGCTTCCTCACGGGTGGTACATGAAACAAGTGAAAACACCAATCTTATAAAACATGAAAAGCCACGAAACCATTCTTCTTCTTCTTCTTCTTCTTCTTCTTCTTCTTCTTCTTCTTCTTCTTCTTCTTCTTCTACACCTTTTCCCACAGTTCCTTCTATCGAACCTTAAAAAAACCTAGAATTCACTTTGTTCTTTCAATTCTAACGAAGTCCCTAACTTTTTTTTATTTGTCACGCGCTCTGAAAACTTTACAAAAAGCAGTGGGACCTTTCTCTCCTCCTCCCTTCCCAAAATAACAATAGATCAGTTGCGCTCACTTGAAGATACAAGGAAAATACTGACAGTCAACATGGGAAACTGTTTTGATCCAATAGATCAGTTGCGCTTACTTGGGTGATGTTTCAAAGTCATAGAGCAAGAAAAATGAGGACCAACGGAATTTTTCTTTTCTTCTACGACTTCTAGAGCCCGAGATAAATTGATTTAAAAAATACCGGTAAATCGTGAAGTTTGACGTCACAAAAAGCGGTAAAATGCCGCCAACCAATGCACCGATCTTAACCAAAAGTTTCGTGTCGCATCCTTGTCACATTTGACAGCTACATACCAGATTTCAAGTCCCTAGCTCTTACCGTTCTCGAGATATTTTGTTTACAAACTGCAGACAGACACACACACACGGACCAATGGCTGAAACTTTGGATTTAGGCTCTAGGGACCCCAAAACTGACCATCGAAAATTTGACCCGATTACATTACCTTCCTTCCTATAGGATAAAGAAAGTAAAAATTGGAAAATGAAAATACTTTCAATATCGTTAGAAAATATTGTACTTTTTTTTAGAGCTGCCAGCCTAGTTAGATTGGGGAGTATCGCCTCTGTTTTGTATTAAGCGCTAGGTCGCGGGTTCGATTCCCGTCCGAAACGAATTTTATCCTATACATATACAATAGGTTAGGCTCGTTCAGAGCAAACAGGTTCGTTCTCGGAACGGTTTTGCCTCTGCGCTCAAAGAAACACCTACTCAGCTTATTCTGTTTGGCAACTGGTCCCATAATAGTCCTATCCTGTCTTCCTTCTCTGTTCGATTTCGGGACGATAAGACCATAGCAGTTACAGTTCCCTCTGTCAAACCTCTTCACCTATCCTGTCTTCCTTCTCTGTTCGATTTCGGGACGATAAGACCATAGCAGTTACAGTTCCCTCTGTCAAACCTCTTCAAAAAAAAAGGGTCTCTAATTTTGGTTGTGAAATCTCTCTAATATCCGCATGGGTGACCATCAGAGAAATCGCGTGTTGCTGACTATTCTCGCCCCCACTCAGGCTGTTTGAAGTCAATTTGTGTGGAGATGGGTACCTTGTCATCAAATGGAGGGTAAGACCCCCGTCACCAAAGATATTAGCAGTTATACCGTACCGTTCTTTGGATTCTTTTTAAGGCAATTTTTGCGAAGTGCTTTTTTTTCAGTTTTTTACTTTTTTTACTTTTTGGCCAGTCTTGTGATTCTGTCACTACGGCCACCCTGTTTAGTTTACAATATATATTTTAAAACAATTAATATCCCAGGCCAACACTTGGCGTCGTTTGAATATTATAAGAAGAAGAATAGAGGATTCAGTCTCATTGTTATTGTTCAATCATTAAGTCTTCGCCGGGACATGGGAATGTGCTGAAGAGACTACGGCAGATAATTTGAAAGCTATTATTGGTATTCGAGCTGATTGTTGGAATATTATACTTATGTGGAGAATAATCGAACACTTTTACTTTGGAAGATTTTGGATTTACAGTAAAACGGATTTGAAGATTTCCTGAAAAACTGGCGAAAAAAAGTGGGAGAAATAGAGTCACCTTATCTTACGCCTTTTTCAATGTTGAACTTCTCGCTGGTTGAATCAAACTTAACTAATCCTGTAGCTTTATAATAACTTGGAATCCCAATGTAAGTATTCTCAACCCTCTGATTTTTATGAGCGTTCAACACTGATTCAGTGGTGATCGAATCAAATGCTTTTTCGATGTCAGTTAAAGATAAATAATATATATAGCGGGTAAGTTTAGTATGCTCATTACACCTAAGTACTATGAATTAATCAGGTCTGAGTTGCGAAACCCACCGTACCTGGACGAAAAATATTTTCAGAAGACATACCTACCCTCATATTATACTGTCTTAGGTATTTACCCTATAAATTTTGTGACTAGATTTGGATTTGAACCAGCTACTTCCATATCTAACGTAAGGTTGGTCTGCAGACCAAAGCAATAGAAAGCAGATTGAGAAACATAGAGAGATGGTCAGGCTGAGATTACAGAAAATTGTCTCTCGATAACAATGTTGGGGTTTTCTCTTTCCCTTTTTTTTCGAATAAAATAATTTCCTTACTTATCTCTCATTGAAATCTTCCAAGACCAAGGGCTATTCTGTGGTTTCCAAGTAAGTAGTTTCAAAGAATCGATTTGATATTCTGAGATCGAATTTGCTGTTTCCCCCCCTTGGTGGTCCCTGCTCAGAATCGAAAGTGGTGAGATAACATTTCCCAGGGACGATGTTAAAGTTTATTCTTGTGGTTTGTTTGATTTCTTTCTTTTACGTTGAATTTCACTTGAAATTCTGTCTGGCATGAATTTCACTTGAAATTCTGTCTGGCATGAATTTCACTTGAAATTCTGTCTGGCATGAATTTCACTTGAAATTCTGTCTGGCATGAATTTCACTTGAAATTCTGTCTGGCATGAATTTCACTTGAAATTCTGTCTGGCATGAATTTCACTTGAAATTCTGTCTGGCATGAATTTCACTTGAAATTCTGTCTGGCATGAATTTCACTTGAAATTCTGTCTGGCATGAATTTCACTTGAAATTCTGTCTGGCATGAATTTCACTTGAAATTCTGTCTGGCATGTCATTACGGTCAACGAGTATATTGAAATCACTCTGAATGTGTCCTTGAAAAATTAAAATCCTCACTTGCATTTGACGTTTCCTGGAAGATTTTGTAAGGAGAGTACGATTTGTCCGTCACAAGTCACAAGCAATCGATCTGCAATTTTTTTTGTAGGTAGCTATCTGGTCTTGATTTCCTAAAAGGGACTGGGCATTTCACAATTTTTTTGCATAGCAACAACTGCTTAAACTCTTTTTGTTCTAATCAGGACATCTCTTTTGTGATTTTCTAACTGTAAAGTGTGAACTTCTCTCTGGATTAGGGGCAACACTATCTAATCTAGACCAGGGACTGAATTCTCCAACATCTCTGCTCTGCTAAATGCTAAATGAAGAGCCTGCAAAATTCCAAGATTGCGTCTGAGTGTTTTCCCATTATTTGTTCGCCCAAATTCAAAATTCTGCTTTTCCATTGGCTATTACACTTGTAAGATACTTTTCCATACTTTGGTGATTTAGGGCACTGTTCTTGATTTTCTAAAAGGGACTGGGTATTTCACAATTTTTTTTGCATAGCAACAACTGCTTAAACTCTTTTTGTTCTAATCAGGACATCTCTTTTGTCATTTTCTAACTGTAAAGTGTGAACTTCTCTCTGGATTAGGGACAAGACTATCTAATCTAGACCAGGGACTGAATTATCCAACATCTCTGCTAAATTCTAAATGAGATCTAGACCAGGGACTGAATTCTCCAACATCTCTGCTCTGCTAAATGAGGAGCCTGCAAAATTCCAAGATTGCGTCTGAGTGTTTTCCCATTATTTGCGACTATCTCAATATTTTCTTCTCGTTTTTCTTCTTTTCTAAATTTAATAGCAATAAAAATTGACCTATCCCACGGGAATCATTCAGCTAGGAGAGATGGAAGATAAAATACTCTCTTCCCCTCCTCTCCTCTTCTCCCATTGCAGAGGGTGGGGGGTAGAGGGGGTGTATATGGACAAACTTGGATAATAAAAATGTAATTTCCATTGTTGATAACACATTAAATATGTTTGAATAAAGGTTGTATTGTTTTGTACAAAGCTTATGGTACCTGAGATCAATCAATGTGATTTCTCAATATTTATCCTCAAGATACCATGTATCTTAAGGCTAAATATTGAGAAATCACATACATAAAGGCAGTACAATCCTCGAGATGAAACGCTTTTTACGCGATTTATCAGGGTTTGAAATCAGATGACAGTAAACAGTTCTTGGAACACTGATTTCGTGACAGTTCTAGAAACACTGGTCACTGATTTCGTGGTTTTGGTTTAATTCACTGAAACATTAATGCCAGCCATTCACAAATTGACAATCAGACCGTCCATATTTTTGAAGGAGTGTTACCGGCCACAATAGTTCTGCCAAATATCCACGGAAGTGTCAATGTCCATTCCTCCAAATCGAGGGACTTGAAATCGGACATCTCTCCACAGTGAAGTTTGCAGTGGTTATTTCATAGTTACACTTATTAAAGTTTACTAGACATCACTTCTGGAGGAAGAATACTCGCCATGTGCAGTTCCCGTTTTCACATTTCGTATTAGCAAAAACGTTGCTTCCTCACGGGTGGTACATGAAACAAGTGAAAACACCAATCTTATAAAACATGAAAAGCCACGAAACCAATTAGTTTCCATTGTTGATAACACATTAAATATGTTTGAATAAAGGCTGTATTGTTTTGTACAAAGCTTATGGTACCTGAGATCAATCAATCGACCACAATAGTTCTGCCAAAAATCCAAGGAAGTGTCAATGTCCATTCCTCCAAATCGAGGGACTTGAAATCGGACATCTCTCCACAACTCTGAAGTTTGTAGTGGTTATTTCACAAGTTACACTTATTAAAGCTTAATAGACATCACTTCTGGAGTAAGCATTCTCGCCATGTGCAGTTCCCGTTTTTTCACATTTTTTAGCAAAAACGTTGCTTCCTCACGGGTGGTACATGAAACAAGTGAAAACACCAATCTTATAAAACATGAAAAGCCACGAAACCAATTATTGTTATCAGAACATTTTATTATGCGATGTTCCAAAAGCATTTGACAGGGAAGGAACGGAAAAAACTAATTTATTACGTCTATAGCTTTGTAACATTTTAAAGTAAACAAAACGACACACACAAATGATATTCGAGGAATTTTTTTGCTCTCCTTTTGACGAAAGTTGACGGAGATCTGTCCGCTGTCGGTGTAACACAAGGTGGAATATTTGGACCTTTTACCTCTACCTACCCAATTCGTGAAAATTACAAAACAGTCTCATGTTCTATTATCTATACCGAATTTGAACAGGAAGAAGATTCGTAGAAGCTTAACCCATCCTTTAGGGCTGTCTAGCCTCTACACCTAAGCCTCAGATTGGGCTTTTTGTGTACGGAAGAGAATAGGAAGGAGAGATCTGCATCCAGTATTCCAGCCTACAATCTTCAACCTTCAAAGTTATTATGGTCATTTTCATTTGGTAAGGCGAGGCGACAGTTTTGATCATTTTGATCTTAAAAGTTAAGAAGAAAAGGCTCAAATTTAAATGGAATTCGAACACATTTGGGTACTATTTTTCCTAATTTTTGCAACTCAACAATCAGCAAAAATCCCTTTTCAGCACAAAATCTGAGGGAAAAAACTAATTTATTACGTCTATAGCTTTGTAACATTTTAAAGTAAACAAAACGACACACACAAATGATATTCGAGGAATTTTTTTTTGCTCCCCTTTTGACGAAAGTTGACGGAGACCTGTCGGCTGTCGGTGTAACTCAGGGTGGAATATTTGGACCTTTTACCTTTACCTTTACCTACCCAATTCGTGAAAATTACAAAACAGTCTCATGTTCTATTATCTATACCGAATTTGAACAGGAATGAGATTCGTAGAAGCTTAACCCATCCTTTAGGGCTATCTAGCCCCTACACCTAAGCCTCAGATTGGGCTTTTTGCGTATGAGAGAGAACAGGAAGGAGAGATCTGGATCCAGTATTCCAGCCTTTGTCTCCACATCCACAATCTTCAACCTTCAAAGTTATTATGGTCATTTTCATTTGGTAAGGCGGGACGACAGTTTTGATCATTTGGATCTTAAAAAGTTAAAAAAAGGCTGAAATTTAAATGGAATTCGAACACATTTAGGTACTATTTTTCCTAATTTTTGCAACTTAACATTCAGCAAAAATCCCTTTTCAGCACAAAATCAGAGAGAGAGAAAAAAGTGCTGTACAGCATTCCGAAAATAAAGAGGAAAAATTTAAAATAATTTTAATATTCTTTTAAGCATTGCATGTCATCAAAATAAAAATCAAATAAAAAAGTATGTCTTTTTGAAAATAAAATATTATAAAATCTTCTAAAGGCAAAAAATCATGACTTTTTGTACAGACCGTTTTTCCCCCATATAATCTACCCACCTTTACCTTTCTAGATATATCGGTATTAAACATAATAAATACATGAATATATTTAGTACATAGGTAAATAATATTATGGGTTAGAAGTTTAATGATTTTACAATTTGAGTGGTAGGAAAATGTCCTATTTATAGTTTCCCTTTATAAATAAGTTGATTAGTGAGTAACCTACGTGGCAGGGTGGGTATCACTAGGCTTGCACACCGGAGGTCCCCGGATCGATTCCCAACAGTGTCTAAATTTTTTCGGCTCTCTGTTTCAAGTTTGGGGTGCAATCACCCTCGTGAGGGCAATTGAGTACTTATTGTGAGAGAAATTGTAGATGAGCTAATCCACTTCGAAGGACCAATTATAGAACCGATCTACGGCTTGAAGGACCAACTTTATACTTATCTTGCTTAGCTTAGGAAAATGAAAAGAACTTAGGTATGTATGGGAAAAAAACTTAGGAAACTTAGTACTTTATTTGTCAAAACTTGGAGCAGAGAGAGATCTTTTCTTGCGTGTTGGTTGTGTGGCTTCAGAGCAATTAATTTGGCCACAATTTGGCTACAGACTTCGGACACATGACAAGTCGTTGACAGACGACTTGTAAGAGCGGCGCAATCAAATTGAGTATATCTTCTTTGAATAAGTAATTCAGTTAGAGTGATGATTGGTGTGAGGCTGGACAAGTCGTTGACAGACGACTTGTAACGGCTTGTAAGAGCGGCGCAATCAAATTGAGTATATCTTCTTTGAATAAGTAATTCAGTTAGAGTGATGATTGGTGGTGAGGCTTCTACACACGGTCCCACTGTCTGTGAGACGGTCTGACCTTTTGAGACTTGTCTCACACTACAGGGATAAGGTTTAGAGAATTTTACAATATTTACACTAGTTTCCCATTTACAGTTAGTTGACCAAGAGGGGGAGAGAGGGTTCACGCAATTCAATTACGTCCAAACTACGAAAACAGAGCTCTCCAATGTCACAACAAGATTTCTACCCATTCTTCCTGCTCAATGGGGCAGAAATGAGGCCGTAAATTGTCCCATTTAAGTATTGTCCCTTTATGTTTTGTCCCCTCCGCCCTCCGGTCTCTAAGTGTGCTCGGGACACGATCGCGTGAATGGTAGAACCCTTATTTAGGGTTTTATTTTGATTATTTTTGGGGACACTATGGCATATAGGTAATTAAAAACAGTAATTTATCGACTGCATTTCAGCACCCTCATCGAAGATTAATCTCGATTCTTACCTTAGGTAATGTAGAACACTCAAAAGTCAAAATACTAGCTGTTGTTGTATCTAGCGAATGCAAGGTTTTGCCCATTGTAAGACATTTTTTTTTTCTTTTAGTTATTTAGTAATCACAGTAGGTACTTACTATTATTATAATCACAATCAACATAACTACAATCAACATAAAGCAGTTACAGTTCACGATGCATTCGCATGCAACCATCTACAATTTCTCTCACAATAAGTACTCAATGGCCCTCACGAGGATGATTGCACCCCAAACTTGAAACAGAGAGCCGAAAAAATTTAGACACTGCTGGGAATCGATCCGGGGACCTCCGGTGTGCAAGCCTAGTGATAACCACCCTGCCACGTAGGTTAGATACTCAGTAATCAACTTATTTATAAAGGGAAACTATAAATAGGACATTTTCCTACCACTCAAATTGTAAAATCATTAAACTTCTAACCCATAATATTATTTACCTATGTACTAAATATATTCATGTATCTATTATGTTTAATACCGATATATCGAGAAAGGTAAAGGTGGGTAGATTATATGGGGGGAAAAACGGTCTGTACAAAAAAAACAGTCATGATTTTTTGCCTTTAGAAGATTTTATAATATTTTATTTTCAAAAAGACATACTTTTTTATTTGATTTTTTATTTTGATGACATGCAATGCTTAAAAGAATATTAAAATTATTTTAAATTTTTCCTCTTTATTTTCGGAATGCTGTACAGCACTTTTCTCTCTCCCTCAGATTTTGTGCTGAAAAGGGATTTTTGCTCATTGTCGAGTTGCAAAAATTAGGAAAAATAGTACCCAAATGTGTTCGAGTTCCATTTAAATTTCAGCCTTTTTTTCTTAACTTTTTAAGATCAAAATGATCAAAACTGTCGCCTCACCTTACCAAATGAAATGACCATAATAACTTTGAAGGTTGAAGATTGTGGATGTGGAGACAAAAAGGCTGGAATACTGGATCCAGATCTCTCCTTCCTGTTCTCTCCCGCACACAAAAAGCCCAATCTGAGGCTTAGGTGTAGGGGCTAGACAGCCCTAAAGGATGGGTTAAGCTTCTACGAATCTCCTTCCTGTTCAAATTCGGTATAGGTAATAGAACATGAGACTGTTTTGTAATTTTCACGAATTGGGTAGGTAAAGGTAAAAGGTCCAAACGTTCCCCCTTGTGTTA
This sequence comes from Diaphorina citri, assembly GCF_000475195.1. NCBI lineage: Eukaryota > Metazoa > Arthropoda > Insecta > Hemiptera > Psyllidae > Diaphorina > Diaphorina citri. The sequence goes on along the minus strand of NW_007377983.1, from coordinate 159,736 downwards.
CACCGACAGCGGACAGATCTCCGTCAACTTTCGTCAAAAGGGGAAAACCCGGGAGTGAGAAGGTGTAACGCCAGGCCGCGCGGTATCTTTTAATTTATTAACACCAAGCCAAGTTGAAAACAAGTTCGGAGAGAATCCGAGACCCCATTGTGACGTCAATATTACGCCAAGAAGAAGAATTGACATATCAGGAAACTGGAACGTGGAACCGAGAAAATGTTTTCAGTATTTAACTGAGGAATTAGAAGCCTGGCGACCTGGGGCCTATTCCAAGAACGAGTCTGCACTTCCCAAAATTCCCAAGCATTGCGTATTCGGTAAGGCCCATGCACCGTAAGACCGATTTTTAGAAAATTTATTGGTAAAATTAGTAGCGCTGTCAAATTCTGACTTGGTGGGGACTTAATCTACAGAGGACATTGGCTCGTTGGCTTCTTAGCATTTGGGACCTTTTTGTCATGCACTTTCTCAGAAGCTCCCTTTTCATAAGTGAGCTTTCTTGGCAAGGTCTCTCCTGTTTGGCGATTTTCACCTTTGGTACCTGCCTACATTTTGAAGATATTAAAAACATATACAGGATACACACATAATGAAGTATTACCTACATAGTTCAGTGAACTAATACTATAGTGTTTTGGCACTGAAAACTGACCATCGAAAATTTGACCCGATTACATTACTTTCCTTCCTAGGTATAGGATAAGGAAAGTAAAAAAGGCGAAAAGTGGAAAAATAAATAAATAGAATATAGGTTAATTATTTAAGCAAGTGGGTCAATAAATAGCTCTTTGTAATTTAGAACTTACATCATGGGTACTTATTTGTATGCTTAATTCCTTAGCTTTTCTGATTTTGTACCTATTATTGAAGGTTAAAAGAAAGAGTGTTTCATTGCCGTTTTTTTACCCTTTATTCCATGAGACCATACCATACACATTACAGCCTTATAAATTGAAACTTAAATACCTATAGGCTCCTACGCATAGTTATATTTAAATAATAGAAAGTAAATTGTATAGAATTATAGGTAGATTTTTGAAGGAACTTCAGACAAATCTGACCCGCAGAGTCCCAGGACTGTCTCTGTCTTTATAATCTGACTGATCTGTCCTCAAGTTGAAGATGAGTCAGACATGTCTGACACGGTGACAATAGGATGGCTATTATGGGACCAGTTGCCAAACAGAATAAGCTGAGTAAGTGTTTCTTTGAGCTAATGCAGAACCCGCAGAGGCAAAACCGTTCCGAGAACGAACCTGTTTGTTCTGAACGAGCCTAAGCTATTGTATATGTAGGATAAAATACGTTTCGGACGGGAATCGAACCCGCGACCTAGCGCTTAATGGCTTAATACAAAACAGAGGCGATACTCAAACAATCTAACTAGGCTGGCAGCTCTAAAAAAAGTAGGTACAATATTTTCTAACGTTATTGAAAGTATTTCCATTTTCCAATTTTTATTAAATAAATTGAGGAGCTTAAGAAGAAGAAGAAGAAGAAGAAGAAGAAGAAGAAGAAGAAGAAGAAGAAGAAGAAGAAGAAGAAGAAGATAGAAGGAACTGTGGGAAAAGGTGTATCTAATACTTCTATACGTTATGGATAACGTGTAGAATAACCATGATGTTTGCCAACCTCCGGAACGGAGACGGCACCTCAAGAAGAAGAAGAAGAAGAAGAAGAAGAAGAAGAAGAAGAAGAAGAAGAAGAAGAAGAAGAAGAAGAAGAAGAAGAAGATAGAAGGAACTGTAACCTTAGGTCTTATACAATTTCTATACCGTGTGGCCGATATACTGACATGGTTTAATTTATTAAGGAGGGGGGGAGGGGGCCTGTGAGAAGTCAGAAAAAAATTAAATCATGCATCAGGAAATGGGACAGAAATGTATATTTTTAGGACAAAAATGAGATAAAAACATATCGCACAATAGAAATAATTACAGAATCAATAAAAGGCGCTCTATCTTCCAGTGTTTGAACTGCAGTGATAACTTTTTTTTCGATGAGTTACAGCGTTTTTTGTAAACATACTTTTCAAGGATTTAAATGAAAAATTGAAAACTTTAAAGTTAAATATCTCAGTTTGATGATTTTCATTTATTGCCTTTTTTGCACCCAGTTCCTCAATTGCATTTTGAAGTTTTATTTCACCGTTTACAACAGACCCATGTTGTCTGGTCTCCTAAGGTCCACCTTAGCGCCACTATACTTTAGTAGTATGCAGAGAGAGAGAGAAAGAGAGAGAGAGAGAGAGAGAGAGAGAGAGAGAGAGAGAGAGAGAGAGAGAAAGATTGCAAGAGGGGATGGGAAATTATGAAAAGATTGAATGAAAAAAAAAACAGATTTTTTCCCAAAAATTGTGTAATTCGCAAAATTTCCAAAACGTTTAACAGTTGTAAAACTTGATGAGTCTCTCTCTCTCTCTCTCTCTCTCTCTTTCTCTCTCTCTCCAGTATCAGTTCCCTTATTTTTTTACTTTTTCCTGGTTAATTTGATTAGAGCTTTTTTTTATATTTCCGCGAAAAATTAAATAATAATAAAAACCCCTTCCCTTGTATATAACCCGTGTACTTAGTTTCACATCACTGATTCTAGGCGAGAACTGAAAGTTCAGATTTTGAAAGAATTGATCGAACGAAGTGGGCTCATTGTTTTGAGTAGAACTGTATTTAGGGGGCCGAGAGCCCGGGCCCCCCTCGAGTTTGATTTTTCCCTTTTACTGTAGGCCAGATCCTGAAAATTTGGAGCGTCAACCTTTAAACTCTCCCCCCTCCTCCCCCTACTTCGACAAAATCCTGGATACGGCAATGGTTCTTAGAATGGAACGGACTTGGTGATTTTCTCTCTGACTGTGTTTTAAGGTTGTTAACTCTTCAATGGTGTCCAATGTTCTAAAAAAAAAATCGAAATACCTACAATTTTTTCTCAGCAATATTAATGTGAAAAATAAGAATAAGAGAATAAATGACATAGTATTTATTATTGCCGTCCAACCACCCCCCAAATTGCGACCCGAAGGAAAAATCGTAACGAGAACACCCCGACTGGAATGTGAGGAATTTCCATTGCTGACACATACCACACAATATATCTACCTTCTCTCGCAGAGATATGAAAACGACACAAGAAGAAGAAAAAGGATAGAAAGAGGCGGAGGAGTAAGAAACGGAAGAATAAGATGAAGGAGGAGAAGAAGAAGAAGATTAGGACGGAGGAGGCGGAGGAGCAAGAAACGGAAGAATAAAATGAAGAAGACTTTTTTTCTTTTTGTTTTTTTTTTTTTTTTTTCTTCATATTATTTTAAAATTTTCTTTCACAAACTGTCTCCGTACCAGGGTACGAGGGGTCGCGCCGTTAATTCGGCTTTGTAACTTGGTGACGGAAGTGATGGTAGTGGAAATGATAGTGGAGATGGTGGTGGTGGTGAAGGTGGAGGAGGAGGAAGTGGAGAAGGAGAAGGAAGAGGAGGAGAATGAGGAGGAGGAAGAGGAGGGGGTTGGACGAACGAACTGAGTTCTTATTTTTAATTTCAGTCTGTAACTGCCAAGGTCCGATCGCCTATCGTCCCGAAAGCGGAGAGAGAAAGAAGACAGGATATGAGAAATCCAGCCGTTACGAGAACTACCTTATCTGTTTAGTATAGAATTAGCCCGAATCGACCCCGCGACCTAGCACTTAGAAGGCAGAGGCGCTACCGTCCAAAACAACTAGGCTGGCTTTACCATTGGAAAAAATGTTGAAAACTATTAAACTTAACAGCTAATGAAAAGTGTTTAAAAACTGGTATGGTACCTTTCAAAAAAACCAAATAGAAGAAGCAAGGAGAAGGTTGTACCATTTTTACCCCCTCAGTAAATAGGGGATCCTGGGCACCAATGGATCCAAAGATATGTTTATCGGGGGAATCGGGGGTTCAAGGAAACGCATACAATATTGTATTTTGCGATACTTCATTACATTTTTCTTAACCCCGGGGATAAAATTTGTGGTAAAAAAAAAGAGTACCTAGATTGTGGAAGAGCAAGAAATAAGGGAGAAGAAAAAGAGGAAGGAGGAGGAGGAGGAGGAGAAGAATAAGAAGAAAAAGAAGAGGAGGAAGAAGAAAAATTGAGAAAGAAGACACATCACCCGAAGCTAAAATAGTCTCTTCGATTCCAGGGGAAGGTAATATTTTTTCGAACGAAGGAAATGAGTCCAAGTTTTAACCCTACATTTTTTCTCTTAGAAAGAAAGGTCTTTGTTTCACCATATCTGTCGAACGGTTTGTCCTATTGTGGTGAAATTTGGTAAACATGATCCACTCATAAAGGCGATTCCCTCATTACAGATTTGGGCTCGATGGGACAATGGGAAGGGCCCAAGTACCCCTTTTTACATGTTTTTTTATATAATGCATTTTATAAAATTAATTACCAATCCACTCAACCCCTGATTCCATCTCATTCCTACAAGAAGCTAAAATAGTCTCTTCGATTCCAGGGGAAGGTAATATTTTTTCGAACGAAGGAAATGAGTCCAAGTTTTAACCCTACATTTTTTTTCTTAATAGAAAGAAAGGTCCCTTTCTTTGTTTCACCATATCTGTCGAACGGTTTGTCCTATTGTGGTGAAATTAGGTAAACATGATCCACTCATAAAGGCGATTCTCTCATTACAGATTTGGGCTGGATCGGGCAATGGGAAGGGCCCAAGTACCCCTTTTTACATGGTTTTTTATATAATGCATTTTATAAAATTAATTACCAATCCACTCAACCCCAGATTCCATCTCATTCCTACAGTAATGGAGCCTTGATCCCTACAGTTTTAGACTTTTAGAGAGGTAGGTATGGCTCACCACCCTGAGACGCTGGTTTGACATTGTCATCTGCCGAGCTGTTCCGCACTGCCATCAACAAGACACACAACACATAGCCATGATCGCCCACATTCATAACGGATAGGCATTAATGCATTATGGAAGACTCACAAGGTATGGAAGACTCACACCCCACACCCAGTGTTATAATGGGAGACAACGTACGCACACCACCACAACCAAGAACGTTCAATCTGTGACTCCAATATGAATGTCACACCCTCACCCCCTTATAGTGAAGGAGAGAGACAAGAAGACGAGAGAAGAGGAAGAAGGAGGAGGAGAAGAAGAACACTCCCTTACAGTGGAGACAACGTTTAAGGAACAAGAGAAGAGAAAAGGAGGAGGAGGAGGAAGTAGAAGGAGTTAGTAGAGGAGGAGAAGAAGAAATAGAAGACGACGACGAAGAAGAAAGGAGTTGAGAAAAGGAGGAAGGTGGAGGAGGAAAAGGAGAAAAATAGGAGATGGGAAAAAGGAACAGTAGAGAAGGAAGAAAGAGGATTGCCTAATATTAGGAGAGGGATTAGGGGGAGAAAGAAGGAGAGGAAACGAAGGATGAGAAAGAAGAAGTACAAAGGGAGGAGGAAGAAAACGAGGAGGAGGAGGAGGAGAAGGAGAAAGAATACATATAACCGAGTAGAATTTGAAGGAGGAGAAAGAAGGAATTCAAAAAGAAGAGAAAAAAATAGGAGAAGAAAGAAGAATACCAAGAAGGCAGAAGGGTAGGAAGTAGAAAAAATAGAAACAAGAAGGATTATAAAGGGAGAAAAAGGACAAAAAGAGGAAGGATAGAGTAAACGAAGGGATAAAGAAGAAAGGGAGAGAAGCAGAGAAGGGACAAAAAAGGCTAAGAGGAGAGAGATTTAGGGAAAATTTATTCTAGGGATGGAATGATATTTTGAACAAAGAGTCTACACAGAAGGCGTTAGTCAAGGCGGAAATTAGAATGGAGCAGTTGCAAATGGGTAAAAATTATAAATAAATGGCCATATACTGGAAAGGATTTGATATTATTTACGGGGTAGGACTATGAGGGAGGGGGCGGTTGCGGGTCAACACCCGAAAAATCTTCCATTACGGTCCTCGGTTGGTAATAAATTCATATCAAAAAATAAAATAACATGTTGTCCACAGACCTCATTTGAAATTCCAATTTTAAACTAATTTTAAACTGCTAAAGTGTTACGGGGCTTTATTTTGTATCTAAGCTTTATTTTGTACAATAATTACCTATTTGTTTATCCAATAACAAGCTTTATTTTTAACCAAACTTTCCGCGATTTATTCGTGGTTTTTCCCAAAACTTTGAAAATATTATAAAATGCCGTGGAAAAAGGATTTGAATTTTGAACTGTGCATGAATGCTCGTCACAAAAAATGATGTCATTCCTACACCTTTATAATTTATGACACGGCTTGGATTTGAACTACCAAACTTCACTGCGCTGACAAGACAGCCCAATTCTTGTTCAAAGAAAAGGGTCATTCTTTTAACTCTCTTCCGAATATGTTTAGAAACAGATTTCTAATAAACAACTATGTAGATAGGTAAATATATTAATATGATTAACTATAGTTAATATGGTTCTCAAAACTTAAGCCTTAGGCTGTTTGAGGGGGAGGAAAAGTGAGAGACAGAGGAGGAGAGAGAGGGAGTGAGAGAGAAATAAGTTGAAGCTTAAACTTGTCAGAGTGTTGTGTAAATAAAACATTCTGTCTCCCTCCCCCCCATCCGTTCTTAGTTTCCAAAATCTTCTCCCTCCCCTTTCACTTCTTGTTTTGAAAATCTTCCCCTCTTTTCGTCCTTCAAAACTCCCCCTCCTGTAAATATTATGGTAATATTGGTCAGGAGAGTTTGGGGAACCTGAGACAGAAGAGGGGGGAGGAGAGGGAGGGGCCAAATTTCAGTGGCGTCTCTGAGGGCGGAGTTTACCGAATCAGAATTGAGATTATATGCTAGGGTTTGTCTATGTATTGTAATTACCTACATAGGCAAATTCCAAGGATCAATTTTCTCCTTCTGATTCCCCCACCCCTCCGCTCCGTCTGGAATACCTATCTCTTTCGATCTTGTTAAAATCACACAATAATCTTTGGAAAATTTTAGTCTTATTGTGTGCGTAGCATACCCGAATGTTCATGCATATATCCCGTATTTCTTCCATCAGATAGGCAAAAAGTGACATACCTATAATTCCCATTCAAGTTCTGGGTCAACAAGAGAACACATAAAGAACACACATTTAGAATTCATAAAAGATAGCAATCAAATCAAATCATGGAGCATGAGTGATTTTCTTGTTCTTCTCCTTTGTACGGTCAAACTCGGGACTTTCTGAATGGAGCAGTTGCAAATGGGTAAAAATTATAAATAAATGGTCGATTCCTATGTAAAAAGTTGGGAAAAATCAAATATGAGTCAGCTTCCGTGATCTTCTGCTAGGTGGTTAGTTTTAGTTAGCATTGACGATCCTTGGCTGGAAGATAGTTCGAAATTTCGAATCCTAGATGCAGGGAGGCTTTTTAATCCTCGTCAGCTTCCGTGATCTTCTGCTAGGTGGTTAGTTTTAGTTAGCATTGACGATCCTTGGCTGGAAGATAGTTCGAAATTTCGAATCCTACATGCAGGGAGGCCTTTTAATCCTCGATCTTTCAGTGTTTTCAGTTAATCCTGAGTTTAAGAAATACCGGCCTGTGTAAATCAAATGGGTAACGTCAAAGAAATCCCTTGACACTGTGTTTACCCTCAGTGTTAAGATCGGGCACAAGTGGCTTGTACAAATTCTATGAACCTCGGTCATTTGATGTCGATCTACTTTGGTCGATTATGATGACTCTTGACTCCAAGATCGCAGATCCAAGTCCTAAACGGAGTCCTTTTAGGAACCGCCCTCTCCATGGTTACAGGCAGTGTCCATCACCTTCCGTCGACCGTGCAAACCTTTACAGATGGGATGAAATGAAATTACATGGAATACCTTGCTTTATTCGAAAATCAAATTGAAGCTTTTCAAACTAATTCAGGGAGGCTTGGCAGTGAAAAGGACCTCTATATGATACACTTGATACAATATGAATAAGGATTTGCATATACTGGAAAGGATTTGATATTATTTACGGGGTAGGACTATGAGGGAGGGGGCGGTTGCGGGTCAACACCCGAAAAATCTTCCATAACGGTCCTCGGTCGGTAATAAATTCATATCAAAAAATAAAATAACATGTTGTCCACAGACCTCATTTGAAATTCTAATTCTAAGCTGCTAAAGTGTTACCTACTGCGGGCTTTATTTTATCCAATAATTATTTTGTTTATCTAATAACAAGCTTTATTTTTAACCAAACTTTCCACGATTCATCTGTGGTTTATTCCACAATTTTGAAAATTTCGTAAAGTAATGAGGTGGAAAAAGGATTTTAAATTTGAACTGTGCATGAATGCTCGTCATAAATGCCATTCCTCGATATATACCTTTTCTAATTTTATGACATGGCTTGGATTTGAACTACCAACCTCCAAACTCCACTGCGCTAACAAGACATCCCAATTCTTGTTCAAAGAAAAGGGTCATTCTTTTAACTATCTTCTGAATATGTTTAGAAACAGATTTCTAATGAACAACTATGTAGATAGGTAAATAGTTAATATGATTAATTATAGTTAATATGATTTTCAAAACTTAAGCCTTAGGCTGTTCGAGGGAGAGGAAAGGTGAGAGACAGAGGAGGAGAGAGAGTTAAAGATTTGTGACGTCAGACTTAACGCAGTTGCTATTTTTGTCCGCTAGGTAGCGCCACTATGCAAGCGCGCTAGTGGAGGAGCAGAAAGAACTGCGCAGAAACGTATGCGCACAAACACATTAATGTGTTGCTTGCTAGGGAGCTTTTGCTCGGGACATTTGATGTGACGTCATCGCCTACGGGAGCGTATGCCGTGACGTCAAAGTTCACGATTTACCGGTATTTTTTAAATCGATTTATCTCGGGATCTAGAAGTCGTAGGAGAAAAAGAAAAATTCCGTTTTTCCTCATTTTTCCTGTTCTATGACTTTGAAACATCACCCAAGTAAGCGCAACTGTTACTCAACCAAGAATGTTGTTAGAGATATACCTACGTAATCAATGCATAAAGGTGTGTCCACAACCACACATAGTCGACGGCCTTCGATCGATGTGAATTTATTGTGAATCGATATGGATTGACGTTGATCGATGATCGATCGATTATGTGTGGCCACACCTTAAGGATATTTACATTATTTATGGCCGGGGCAACGATCACAAACTTGATCTATCTGCGCGGCCACACACGCTCCGATCGCCTGTCAGACCGGCGGAGCGGAACGATCGTGGCCGGCCTTTGTGACTCTTCGATTGAAGAACTCTTGGATTTAAGAATCAGATCGACACAATCAACCAATCAAGATTGCTTAATCCAAGAGTTAAACCGTTAAACTTACATTGTGGTCCCGGCCATTGCCTATCTAAGAGGAGTATTGGAGAATATTATGAAAATAGTATTTGTGTGTACTGAGCAATGAATGTACATACATACCTAGTACCTAATATTTATGGCTATAGATATCTACAAATTATGGGGTAGGAAAGTATTACCCACAGACACAAAAGGATACTATCAGATAGGTACTCAGTTTATTGGACCTCCTGAAATGTCCTGAATAATACTTTAGGATAATACTTCTTTCATGGAATCATAAAAAAACTGTACCTTGGAAATTTAGGTACTTTGTAAGGTTTTGAGAGTAGGGACAAAAAAATGCCTATTGTTTAGCCTAAGAAAACAAATACTGAGCTATTTACTAGACAATTCATAGTATCATAAAAGTTCAACTTGAAATCTGTACAAACTGTAAAGGACCTGCCTCGTCCGTCACTTTATAATCGTAAGGGTAAAAAAAAAACTGGTGTATAAAAAAAATAAAATGGACTGCTTGGAAAAAAAAGACGTTGAGTTGAAGAAGAAAAAGAAAAATTCCGTTGGTCCTCATTTTTCCTGCTCTATGACTTTAAAACATCACCCAAGTAAGCGCAACTGATCTATTACAAGCGACCGCGTTCCTGCAGTACCTCCCTTTTCTCCCCTGATGGACCGCCACTGGTCGAAACTAACCCCGGATTCAACAGTCAGAATATTTTCATATTATATTTAAGTTTCCACGGCGAGGACAACCAGGGGGGAGGTTACGATGGTCTTAAATGAAACAGAAAACTTGCACGAAAATTAGCATTTTAAATTATTTTCGAAATCACAGGGTGGGGATGATGTGGGGCGCAGATTTCTCAAAGTTTGACCTCATCTGGTAGGTAAATATAGTGAAGTGTGTGGCTCAGAAAAAGAACCCTTACGGGACCCACCAAACCTTTCCACCCTGTTTCAAACGTGAGACACCCTGTTTGTGAATTTATTACAGAATTAGGCAAGTACCTACTGAGAGTTGACGCCTTTTCAGAACAATAGAGAGTGAATAGGGTCCCCTGCCGGTTTTGCTGATATGGTAATAACAGGTGCCTAATAGGGTTACAGGGGGTAATGAATATTGTCCCCCCCAGGCCCCCGGGGGTTAGGAGATTTATAAAACACTGATGTTTTCGTAATAGAGTCTTTTATTTTACGGGCCTATAAAATAAGTTAGAAGGGTTTAAGGGTGCTTTTCTCAGCTTATTTTGGGGGGCAGGGGTCATCATGCTATTTATGATTGGAGATAAAAAGGAAATCAGGTTTACGACGTTTACGTGAAAGATTGAAGGAGATTGATAGAGCAAGAGTCTCGTCATTATTTTATTATTTGACTATCTCTTTTTACATAATAGTGTGTGTTAGTAGTTTGCTTTCTGGTTTGGTTCTGGTAATATTAGTTGCCTTGTGTGGAAAAAAGAGAACCAAGGAATTTCAAAAGGTACCTATATAAAATACATTTCTCTTGTAACGGCAAATGTATTTTATTTTCCTTAATTTTTATACTAAAGTAAGAAATTGAAGTGTTTTTAATATTTTTCTGTAGGTTCTACCATCGGGAGAGTTTACATATGACCCTACAGGAAGTAAATTTGAAATGGGGGGAATTTACATGAAATCGGGGGAATTTACATTCGCCCGGCAAAATAATCAATAGGTAGATAATATTGGAACTAAACATAATTTATGAACATAAATCTAATAAAAAATCGATACCTAATCCGAGATTTTTCTCTCTTTGACTTATCCTGAATACTTCATAGTGCAACCTTGTGTAAACAGTTAACTGACTCTGATATTCAACAGATTCGCAGAAATTCATAATAACTGCCAACGGTTGACTTGTTCATTACAGAATACAGATGAAAATTCAACCTTGATGGGATTTTTTTCTTACTTTTCAATAATCTATCCTCAATATTCCTCAATTTCCAAATAAAATATCCCAGTACCTATCCCCTCGGAAAAAGATGAAATCCCCCTTTCCCCAAAAATAAATAAACTAAGCCATCATCTGCAGGATAAAAAGGTTCAAAGGCAGAAATGTCTTAAAAAGCGAAAACGAGCTACAAATTTTGTAAATTCAATTTTCGACCTGGGTATGTTCTGCCTTGGTTGTCCCTCAATTTTTACCCATGTTCTTTATCCAGAGAATTTTCGATTATCTTTTTTTTTTCGAGAAGAAAGGATTTTGTCTTTTCGTTCGCTCCCTCGGTTGGAAAATTATATTAGAATTTTCTTTTTACTTTCTATTACCCACATTGCGATGATATGCAACTGTGACAATCTCGTAAAATTGGACCAATATTGGACAATCTTTCAAGTAGGTATTTCTTGGTAATAATTTTCGAAATTTCACATTTTTTTTTTTTTTTTTTTTTTCGTCAATAGTTCAGTCCGATTTTGTCTGTAATGTAGGTACATGGCTAATACCAAGAATGTTAGGTAATTGAAAGTTGTTTGATGTACTCACCAGATTTTTAAAGGGCACAATATAAAATATGCAATTATGTTCCTTTTAGAAGAAAGAGCTTGTTTCTCCAGTGCTGGAGGTGATTTTGGAGATTGGATAATGGAGGTTTTGGCTCCACAAAAGCCCACATATCCTTTCTGAAAGAATTTCGGCTTTCAGGGGCAGAGAATGCCTCAGGCATTCTCTGCCGGATAATGGAGGTTTTGGCTCCACAAAAGCCCACATATCCTTTCTGAAAGAATTTCGGCTTTCAGGGGCAGAGAATGCCTCAGGCATTAATTTCGCCTGGGTTACTCCTTTACTTACGTTTCTACGTTTCCTTTTGGTATATCCTACCTACTATTTTATCATTACTTATTTATGGTGATTTTGTATAGCCATTTAGAGTAGGTATTTTTATAAGTACCTACGTATTAGACATCTTTTATAGGACTGAGTCACAGAGAGAATTTTCAGCACAAAAAGATATAACCATGCACATTGCCCATGGATATTACAATAAAGAGCGAAAAATACAGGTCAGAAGTATTCGATAATTTGAACAAAATTCAAGATATTCAAACTATGTCCATCTCTCTTCATCCCACGTGAATTTTTCGCCGTTTGTACTTCCATAATATCCACTGACTTTGTTACATCGAAAAAAAAAACCTTTACAGGTTGTGTCCCACATTTTGTTTCGCATATAAAAAGGAAGGACGGACTAAAAAGGGAAAAACTCTCCCTTACCCCAATTGACCTTTTTTCTCGTAAGATCTATTATTCACTATTATAATAGTCGGATCTTGGAACAGCTTTCTGCACAAAATTGACGTCACCCTTTATTGACCAACAGGTACCAGGGACGGAATAAGATGCACTACTATCAGGGCCGGCTAAGGGTCAGATGAATCAGATTTAATGTGTGCGATCCTAAAAGAGAGGTCTAGGTATTTTCTTTTCGGAATTTCCCCTTTTCTGAAGATCCTTTCTCCCCTTGTGGCGTGATAGTGCCTGCACAGATTATTGAGATATTGGAATGATAGGTACTATGTTTTTACTTGACAAATACTTGTATATGAAACTTATTTATTAATAAAAGTATTGTGAAATACAGTTAAAAACAGACAAGGAGTTTACATGTTTCACCATCTCCTGACGGCATCCTCAGATCTCAGAACAACTAAGTATGAAAAAATACAATTGAAAATAAATAAAGGCACCGCGCATGCGCGTGTTTACACTAATTGAAGGGTCTTTACACACTAAGTTATCAGCTCGTGCCCCACTTTTCTTTCTAACTGAGAGTTTAAACAAGATTTTCCCTGGATTAGCTGCTTTCCTAATGTATAGAGTTTCTAACAAGTCTAATTTTTTGGGGTTGGTTTCTAAGCTGTGTAGAACTTTAGTCGAACATTTGGAGAGGGGGACATTATTTTCAACCATGTAGTTTGCGAATCCACTTTTTTCCGGGTGTTTGTTACGGACAGAGGCAAAGTGCTCTTTTAGTCTGGTGGAGATGGGTCTAGAAGTCTTGCCGATGTATTCACCATGATCCGGGACAATTATGTTGTAGATGCCACTTTTTTCTAGACTAGGGATGGGGTCTTTCATATTAGGTATCTCGTTTCCAGAAGATTGTTTTATTGATAAGTTACCGAACTGAAATCAAGCCATTTCTAACTATTCCAAGCTCACTTTTTACTTTCTATTTGTTTCAACTTTCAAATAACTTATATCACATGTTCCTGAAAAGTCCTATGGTTTCAACTTTCAAAAATGTGATAATATCACGTAAGTTACGGAAAAGTCCTAATAGGGTAAGTGTACCATTTATTCGCCCACCTAAAAAACGTACCATTTATTGGAAACTTATATCACATGTTCCTGAAAAGTCCTATGGTTTCAACTTTCAAAAATGTGATAATATCACGTAAGTTACGGAAAAGTCCTAATAGGGT
>NW_007377983.1:130453-145985 GCF_000475195.1 Diaphorina citri | reverse complement strand
TTTTTTTTTTTTTTTTTTTTTTTTCGGCTTAACATTTTTTTCTTCTCTCCCTATATCTCCCTAGAAATACAACCACCTACTTTATGATTTTACACAGAGGATACAAAGAATTACGGAGAGGAGAAGGGGGAAGAGACCATAGAAAGCCAGAGGGAGGGAGGGTAGGGAGACCAAAGAAGGCCGGGAGAGAGACCAAAAAAAGTCAGGAGGGAGAGATAAAAGATAATATTTTTGTCATTGCCTAAACAAGATTCCGATCACGTGTCTTGGATATTTTTACTTTTTTTCTCTCTGAGTTATGGAAAAGAAAAGTTTCCAAGGGCGATGGCGCGGGCGGTGAGATATTTATTTCAAAAGTAAGAAAAGTGTAAGTCCTAAACTTTGGCAACAGGATTATGATTTATACACGGGCAGATTTTTCTCCGACGTGTGGTGATAGGAAAGTTTAGGCACACTTTCTCCTACACTAGTGGCTCAATGAAATCAAGGAGAGAAAAGGCTCCCTTACGGCTTACGGGGTCCCGAGAGGAGAAAGATATAGAGGAGAAATTGAAAAAGGGAAAGAGAGAGAGAGAGAGAGAGAGAGAGAGAGAGAGGTAGGAAGAGAGAGAGAGAGAGAGAGAGAGAGAAAGGATAATTATTATGATAGGTATTGTAAAGGAGCTTAGTCTTTGGTATTATAGGTACATAAGTACCCAGGTAGGTAATTTCTCTTTTTCATTTTCCCTCTCTCTCTCTCTCTCTCTCTCTCTCTTCCAAAGTAAAGTACCTATAATATGTACATAGACGTGAAAGAAAAAAAAACTTTCTCTCCCTCTCCACCCTCCCCTCTTGAAAAGTACCTGATACCTACTCTCGTTTTTGTATGCTTTCCTTATTTTTTTAAATTTTTGAACTTTTTTTAGAAAAATAGAAAGTGGAAAAAAACTGAATTATTAAAATAAATAAACTTTGCACTCTATTCTAGAGGTGCACTCCACTCATATTCCTTCTCATCCAGGATGCTTGTTGCTCCCTTAGGAATATTGGATTAGGTATGTTTTTTTTTTTTTTTTTTTTTTTTTAAGGGAAAAAAATTGGCCCAAGAATTGTTTTTTTTTTTTTTTTTTTTTTTTTTTTTAAGGGCAAAAGATTTTTTTGGCAAAAGGGTTGTTGTTCTTCTTCATCTTTTTCTCCTCCTCCTTCTTCTTCTTCTTCTTCTCCTCCTTCTTCGCCTTCTTCTTCTTCTTCTTCTTCTTCTTCTCCTTCTTCCTTTTCCCTCCTCCTATTATCAAAAATAAAAGTAACATATTTCAATTCAATTCAATTCCTCTCCTTTTTAAGGTCGAAAACGGATTTCGGTCTTGAACAATTTTTTCTTCTTTCTTTTGTCTTTTTACTTTCTATTTCTTCTTCAACTTCGACGCCTTTTGGATGTTGACAAAACTTGGAACCTCACTTCGTGCGTTCAACCCTTGGTTTATTTTGACGTGTTTAATGAGGCTAGTTGTAACTCCTCCTCCCCCCCCCCATGAACACAGTTGTACCCCCCCCCCCCCCTTGGACTATTTTGTGTGCTAAAGTCCGTTAGGTAAGTTCAACACGCGAACGTAAACTGTCCGGAGAGCGTTTATAGGTTAGGGGTTAGGTAACGTGCATAATTTTAATTATTGCTTCTCTCTCTCTCTCTCTCTCTCTCTCTCTCTCTCCTCCCTCCTCCTCCCTCCCCTCCCCCCTTTTTTTTCCCCTTTTTTTTTTTTTTTTTTTTTTTTTTTTTTTTTTTTTTTTTTTGGTGTTGCTTTCCTCCAAAATTGAATAAATCACGACATTCATTACTGCCGTCAGTCGTGGTTTTTGAAACAGTTTTAACACTTTCCGTGCCAAGCCTAAAATCGTGAAATACCCCCTCTGGCCGCGGTTCTCAGACGGATCCGCCTGACGCGGCCAGATGCGTAATGTCTGTCAGACGCGGCCAGATGCGTAATGTCTGTCAGACGTTGTCAGTAGAAAATTTGGCAGTCTTCCACTTTCTACCAATATTAAACCAAAACTTTTTTCCATGTTTGAGTTCCCAAGATTAGGTAGAGGTAGATATCTAATCTGAGATTAGGTAGAGGTAGATATCTAATCTGAGATTAGGTAGAGGTAGATATCTAATCCGAAAGTTAGTTCCCATTATGACGATAGCATCTTGACCAATAATAGGTACCCTGCCGAGGCCTATCGTTTGAAAGCAACTTCAACAAAGATCCCAACCTTCCAATATACTCTTCTATCTTCTTTCCCTTGGGATATGAATATGAAATGATCCTTTCTTTTCATATCCCAAGAAGGGATCTTTTCATGTTCCATCCATGTCCCATAAAATCGCCCTTGGAAGTCGAAAACACGAGAAAAACTTGCTCTAGGACTTGAGTAAACAAACAAAAATGAATTATTTTCATTTCACTTGCGCTCGATTTGCATCGAAATAAATTAGAAAATCAGATGGAAAATGGAAAATTTAGTGACGGGCGTGTTTGTTTTGACGCGTGGTCTTTATAGGGACCACTCAGTCAGCGGCACGCGAAGCATGACAACCTGTGACCCGAGGGCCGAGGAAAAGGTGAAAAGTCTCGAAAAGAAAAAGTAAATAAATTAAAAAAAAAGAAAAGAAACAATTAAGGAATAAAAATATGAAAACAAAATTGAATATAAATTAAAAACAATTAAGGGGGGAAAAAGTAAATAAGAAGGCAAATAAATAATATAAATTAAAAATAATTAAAGAATAAATTTAATACCCAGTGTTAGGTAGGTATGTACTATGTACATAGGTATGAGGCATTATGATTCATATTAATTAAAATAATAAAATATGTAATAGGTTAATAGGCAATAAATTAAAATAAATAAATAGCAGGTAACAGGTATAACTACCTAATGTACCTATCCTGAGTAAGAAATTTCAAACTTACAAGGTTCTCCTAACCCTTAAGACTCCCAGTAATGCCAGAATGTTTAACCCCAACAACAATTTAACAAGTAAGTCAGGTAACAGGTAAGTCAGGTTACTAACAGTTAACGAAGAACCTCTCTTAGGTTCACTCATGAACAGGACGTTAACCTTTAACAAGTCAAATTAACTAACAAGTGTTACAAAAATGTCCTCTTAACAAATCTTCGTCCTGTACAGATGGCAGTCTCAGCTAGGGTTGCCAACCGTACGTTATTTCCCGGAACAATCCGTATTTTTGTCAAAAATCAAATGTTCCGCCGGAACACACCTTTGTTCCGGTTTTTTTTCCAAATCTACGGAAAATACGGGAACTGACATGCCTTTGTTCCGGGTAAAAATCGGGAAATCTGTATTTTTTCACCATTTTGCTAGTTTGTACCGTATATGCCGAAAAAAAAGTTGGCAACCCTAGTCTCAGCACAATTGAATTCAATTCACAATAAATTTTATATGCCTATATACTTTTGTATAACGAAAATCGGTACAGTTCTAAATACATGCCATAAATAGGTATATAAGTCGGGTATAATTCTACCTACATATTTATATTTCTATTCTATTTCCATCTGGAGGAAAGATAAAAAGACTCCCTCTACGGCGTGAAGTGCCGAGGCTGAAGTAATAACACTTGTTCGCACTGCGGAAAGCACTTCACAAAGTGCACCATGCATGAGTGAGCCTCAATTTCTCCGTGTATATCGCTAAAATATACAGGGTGTCCCGTTGGAAATTACGCTGTAAAATCAGTTTTTACCTGAAGAAAAGGCCCCTGTAAAGTTGTTTTGCGGTCAACAAAGCTCTCTTTCTTCAGACTATTGATGATCTTTTTACGAGGAATCGATTGGTGCTACTTTGAGAACTGTGCGACTCACCGTTAAGGAGTTATGAGTTCGAGAATCTGTAAAATCAAGGAAATTTGGTGTTTTTGAAGAGACTGGCCGACAAATTTGAGAGTTGCCCGAAACTGGTGGTGTCGGGTGACCCGAAAGCGGTCGACCATCTGGAGCTCTCGGGGTTGCCAACAATAAATCCTTTCATCTGTAGGTATAATCAAAGAACATTGTCATCAATTTGTAATCAAGTTATTTGCAGGTTTTTGAAGATTAATTTGAGAATCTGTAAAATCAAGGAAATTTGGTGTTTTTGAAGAGACTGGCCGACAAATTTGAGAGTTGCCCGAAACTGGTGGTGTCGGGTGATCCGAAAGCGGTCGACCATCTGGAGCTCTCGGGGTTGCCAATTGACAATAAATCTTTTCATCTGTAGGTAATCAAAGAACATTGTCATTTGTAATCAAGTCATTTGCAGGTTTTTGAAGATTAATTTAGGTTATTTTCCCATGGATCGGATAAAAGTTGACCACCCTGTATACATACGGATAATGTATATTATACATCTCCATGTTTTATGTCGAAAGCATTAGAAAAATAAATGTGGGCAGGTGGGCCAATAAATGGTACGTTTTTTAGGTGGGCGAATAAATGGTACACTTACCCTATAATAATATACATACTTACAAAGTTGTCTCATGTCCTTATGGAAACTCCAAACTCACACGGGACTAGATAAGGATTGACTTTTCCACAATCTCGTCAACTGAAGTCGAAAACTTCTCATCCTTCTCCTCCTCCTTCTCCACTTCCTGAATCCCCTCCTTTTTCTTCTTCTCCTTTTTTCCTCCTCCTCCTTCTTCTTCTTCTCCTTCTTCAACTTTTACTCTTTTTCATTCCCCTTATCCTCCTCCTTTGTATTTTTCATCCTCCTCTTCTTCCTCCTCCTTCTCCTCCTCCTCTTCTTTTTCTTCTCCTCTTCCTTTTTATACTCATATTACTCCTCTTTCTTCACCTCCTCCTCTTCCTCTTTCTCATCCATATCCTCCTCTTCATCCTTCTTACCCTCTCCTTTTTATCTTCCTTCTTCACATTCTTCTCCTCCTCCTCCTCCTCCTTGTCCTCCTCCTCCTCCTTTCTTCTCCCTCTACATCCCTCTTCCCCCTCACAGCAGGCTCTCGTAAAAGCTCTCTAGATTTACCGTAATGACAAAAAAGCTCAGCTTACGACCACGCCTCTTTAATATATAAAATATAAATATGGCTTTTATGGCTTCTAATCACGACTCTGGGAGTAAGTCTTCTTAGGCCGAACGTACCCAATATAGGACCAGAAGGGGTCGGGTTTTACTGTTCAAAACGCTCTCTCTGGTGACTTTGGACTTTAGATTTCCTTTTACTTCATGAGACATTTCTTGAAAAAAGAAAGTACCCAATAAACCAGCAGCGATAACTCCTTTAATGTAAGTACCTGTAGTGTTACCAATGGATCACTGAAGTTAAGAAAGGTTATCACCTGGACAATTTTTGGACATAACTGACCGTAAGTCCGCAGTAATTTCAAAGGGTTCTTGAGGTTTTCAAAGAGGGGTTGGTAATTTAAGGGTACCCTAAAGTATTTCCTTGCAAGCAGAGTGTAAACCGTTTGGTAAAATAACTATGGCCCGAAGTATTTCAGAATAAACCTAAATAACCAACCAACCAAACCGTCTATTTAAGTATCTTACTTGACGATATCCGAGGTCCTACATTTGGGTACGCTCACCCGATTTCTAATGCAAGTCAGGTTTACGATCTTTCAGCAAATACTCTATACCTATTGAGTTTAACTGTAATGTCCTCCCAGCATTACATGAATAGATAGCTGATACCAATAGAGCGGATATAGCATCATGGTAAAAGGACAATTCCATTATTAAAATGACCATTCGATCTATTCATATTGAATGCTATTAAAATGTTTTATCAGTAAAAAAAAAAAAGGCTTTTGGGGGTATGAAAGGATTTAGTTAGTGGTTCAGTGAACTGTATTAGAACCCGCACTCGGAATTTTTGAAAGAAGGACCCAAATTTGGTAGCAACCAGCTAAAATCTTTTCATCTCATAAGTGACTCTCTGCAGAACTCATTCGGAAACGGGACCCTTGTCTTTCCCCTTAATTTGTGCTTTCGAGAATACTCCCCATGGATCGGATAAAAGTTGACCACCCTGTATACATACGGATAATGTATATTATACATCTCCATGTTTTATGTCGAAAGCGGGGGGGAAGCGAAAATTCTGTGATACATTATTATTTGAACATTTTTGTTCCAATTAGCAAAATTACTTTTGAATAAAAGATTATAAAATTCCTCTTCCTTTCGCACGAGCAAAATCGTAAAATGTTTATTTAAACGAGAGCTTTTCTCTTTATATGAACTTTCTTTGTGAACTCCGGAAATCTTTAAGAGCTGCACATTGTTTTCTCTTGATTACTCATTAACTTCTGATGGAACTTTATAAAATTGTCATCTCTTTTGAATCTTTCGTAAAATGTTTATTTAAACGAGAGCTTTTCTCTTTATATGAACTTTCTTTGTGAACTCCGGAAATCTTTAAGAGCTGCACATTGTTTACTCTTGATTACTCATTAACTTCTGATGGAACTTTATAAAATTGTCATCTCTTTTGAATCTGCTGAGCTCCCTAATTAGATTAGTTCGGAAGGTAGGTACATTACCTGCTTTACATTCAAATGGAGGTGCGGTCTTTTTGTTATGGAATTCCTGTTTGCGGAGTTTAGTGCTATTGCATCCTACTGTTTTGTTTGAGTCTTTCTAATTAAACATTTTGATGAGTTCTTCTGGGTCATGGAGACCCTCGGGACTCTGGACAAGAATATGTATCTACATAAAAAAATCAGTGTCCAGCATCTAGCCACCTAACTGGTCATCTGGGAATGTCAAAAGCGGTTTCCTGGGACAGAGGTCACACAAGGGATCGAATAATTTGAGGAGGGGGAAATATTGGAGCTACTTCATCTCTCCTTAACAACAACGCTTGAGGTTCATGTAGGACATGAATCCTACCGTAAGAGCGATTCTGGTGAAATTGATTCTGTACGCAAAAGGTTAAATGTAGAAGATTTTAGACTTTGTATAGCGCGGTAGACAGGGAGGGAGGGAGGGGGAGAGAGAGAGGGAGAGAGAGGGAGGGAGGGAAAGAGAGAGGATGTGAGAGGTTAATCATGTGCTGACTTTACATGTAGTGGTAGTGGTAGTGGTAGTGGTGTGGGTTCTTTGAACCGTGGAGGCACACCTTTTTTTAGAGAGATACCTACTACGTCATTGATGTATAACTCCCGAGGTTTTAGGAGAAAAAAGGTCCTTGACGGCACTGACGGCTAAGACTTGTAGTGACCAGGGTTCAACGTTCAACCCTCCGTTCGGTGAAAAACTGGCAGCCTCTTCTGATATACTTTTACATAGATGTACCTCTTTCTCATTTTATCTGCTAAGGCCTGAACTTTACACAGATTGAGAGAAAGGGAGGGGGAAATAAGCATACAACAGGATATTGCTTAGCCTTTCAGCCATGGTTGAGAGAGTTACGTTTCAATATAAGAGAGGAAATTAATTTTTTTCATCTCTTTTCTTTTTTCTGCTTCTCTCTCTCTCCCTCCCTCTGTCTCTCTCTCTCTCTCTCTCTCTCTCTCTCTCTCTCTCTCTTTTACATTATTTTATAAGTCGGATTTTTCCATTTCGCGTACGTAGGTACCTATAGGCCTTAGGGTTAAATGTAGAAGATTTTAGACTTTGTATAGCGCGGTAGACAGGGAGAGAGAGAGGGAGGGAGGGAAAGAGAGAGGATGTGAGAGGTTAATCATGTGCTGACTTTACATGTAGTTGTGTGGGTTCTTTGAACCGTGGAGGGTGGAGGCACACCTTTTTTTAGAGAGATACTACGTCATTGATGTATAACTCCCAAGGTTTTAGGAGAAAAAAGGTCCTTGACGGCACTGACGGCTAAGACTTGTAGTGACCAGGGATCAACCCTCCGTTCGGTGAAAAACTGGCAGCCTCTTCTGATACACTTTTACATAGATGTACCTCTTTCTCATTTTATCTGTTAAGGCCTGAACTTTACACAGATTGAGAGAAAGGGAGGGGGAAATATTGCTTAGCCTTTCAGCCATGGAAGCGAGAAAAAGAGAGAAAAGTATGACTTAATCTCTCTCTCTCTCTCTCTCTCTCTCTCTCTCTCTCTTGGTGACATGCTATGAAGAAGACATGCTACGACAAAATAAAAGATTAACCTAATGTAGCAAACAACTGTGCCTCTTATGATGAATGATGAGAGAGAGAGAGAGAGAGAGAGAGAGGGAGAGAGAGAGGGGGAGAGAGAGAGAGAGAGAAAGAGAGGGAGAGAGAGAGAGAGGGAAGCAATGCTGAACTGGAAGTGGAACCAAATAAAAGAGATTTAGCTATAAAACATGCTTCCTGGATCTGGTATTCTGGAGTTGCACCATTGACTCTGTTCCAAAAAGTATCTAAGCTAAATTTATTTCAAGGACCAGTGAAAACCCGGGCTTCTTATAAGATTTCAGTGACTTCCACATTCCACTTATGCTATTCCGATAGAGTCAACATCTCCCTATTACACGGTCTGACGATGATATCCTGAGTGGTATGGTAAACCTATTCTTTTAGTGTAAGACGTTCATATGTGATTATGTGGTTCCATTTTTTGGTTCACAACTGTTTGATCCCTTATTCCCTTCCATTGAATTGGTTCGCAAGTGATTTAATATCTCCTGTTTGGTTTGGTTCACAGGTCGTTTGGCATCGAGAGACCATGCGGTTGGAGACGACAGAGCGTCGCATTATGGAGACAAGAGGTAGCCGTCACACCCTCATGATAAGGAAAGTGGTGGCGTCCGATTTCGGCAACTATAGCTGTGAGGCGACCAACCCCATGGGCAAACATCGAGCCTACCTGGAACTGTCGGGTGAGTTGGGTGGAAGAGCTGAGAGGATGGACAGTAGATCAAGGTAGACCATGCGGTTGGAGACGACAGAGCGTCGCATTATGGAGACAAGAGGTAGCCGTCACACCCTCATGATAAGGAAAGTGGTGGCGTCGGATTTCGGCAACTATAGCTGTGAGGCAACCAACCCCATGGGCAAACATCGAGCCTATCTGGAGCTGTCGGGTGAGTTGGGTGGAAGAGCTGAGAGGATGGACAGTGGATCAAGGTCGAGTTTTTTGATCAAGAAGAGACCGCCTTAACAGGATAATAAAGGTCGAGTTTTACCACCGTGGATTGTCTCAGGATTGAGTTCAATCCGAGGATGACCTGGGTAGTAAGTACAGGGAAATCCTCGTTTCATCTCAATCCCGAGTTGGTAAACTACAGCCTTAATGAGTCAGGTGAGATGGGGGATGGGGGTTCTAGTGAAAAAATATCGAACTTCAAAGACATTTGATAGAGGAAACTGTAGGAACAGAGGTCTTATCGTCCCAAAATCAAAGAGAGAAGAAGGGCAGGATAGGATAGGAGGAAGCCAGACGTTCTGAGAACGGACCTTATTTTTTTTTTTTATTTTTTTTTTTGATAAAGTTCGCCCCAGGCGCCTCTCTTTCCAAGCTGGATAGGTAGCCTGAAAGCCAAAGGTCAGTCTGACTTGGAAAACGTTCATAATTCATAATAAAGGGGCACATGACTGACCCCTGTGGTACTCCGTTTCCAGGCAAGCCCAACCCGGCCATCTTTCGCAGTCACCCCCAGGGGCGTCTGCCGAACAGCTACAACATCACCTGGATGGTATCCAGCTACACCCCCCTCGAGGAGTTCAAAATCAAGTACAGGAAAATCCCGGGGAACGAACCAAGCCCCATGTCAAACCAACTGACGGGCACCAATCAGTACCAGAACAGGAGACTAGTCAGGAAGGTAAGTCAACCAGGATAGAATTTGGACAGATCTTGAGGGGTATTTTTATTTTCGGAAAACTGACCATTTTAAAATTGACTACTCCTCCAATGGAAACTAAATGGATCAGTCAGTGGTCAGTTGCCTGGAAGGAAATACACCTTTACTTGGAAATGTAGTTTATTTAATTTTTCAAGAAATTTTTCTCCTCCTCCCAGTCATATTCCAAGATTTCCAAGAATATCTCTCATTTCTCACACCTCTTTCGTTTTCTCCTCGTTCTTCATTCGAATTCTCTTCCACTTCTTGTTTCTCCTCTCCTTTGCCTCCTTTTCTTTATTCGATCTCCCCCTTTTCATTGAACTTTTATTCCTTCTTCATGAACATTTTCTTCTTCCTTCTGTTCCACTCTCATCTCGCAATTATTTTTCTCCTCTTTTTCCTTTTGTTCCTACCTTCTCTTCTTTCTCCTCATTTCTTCACATCTCCTTCTCTTCCTCCTTCTATTTCTCCTACTCCTCTTTCCTTCCTAAATAAATTACAACATAAAGATTCATTTTCAGCGGAATATCATTTTAAAACCTAAACTCAAACTTTTTAGTCACCCTGTACCCCCAATTAACTTGAACTTTCGAGCCACCATGTAGTTATGAGCCTATTAATATGCAAGTTAAGTCCCTGTAAATATTTTTCAGCCTAATTTATCCCAATCAATGCCAACAGTCTCGAAACCCGCTGCTAGGGGAACCTCTTCAGGCCCAGGATGATGTGGAATGACTTGAGTCCCATTTTCCTTTTTGGAATTTTCCGTCTTCTGAAGTTTATTTTCCCACTTTCCCCTCTTTTGGGTGATGGCGCCTGTACTAAACCATAGGAAATCCAAAATGGCGCGCCATCGGCATTGCTTCTGTCGAAAGGAAAATAAAACTAAACTATTCTTATTTTCTTATGTTAGTAAATTCAAAGATGTTTAATAATTTCTTAGAACTGCAAATCACAGCCATAAACCAGCCTAGTTGCCTAGTTGACTTGGAGCCTGGGGCAAAAGATCCTGTCGTCTTTTCTCTTCAATTTCGGCATGATAAGACCTCCGCTGATACGAGGCAACATTGAAATCTCTTTTAAAAGGGCAGCTATACCTGACCAGCTATCTTTGAAGAGGTTATGAAGTCGCAAGGAGGGAGGAGAAAGAGGAGGGAGGAGGAGGGGAAGGAGGAGGAAAAGAAGGGGGAGGAGGAGACAGAGGAGAAACTGTCAACAATAAAATGCTATATGGCAGCATTGCACGCATTTCCGTTTTTAATGACTTGGGCTTAAAAAACATTAATTAGGCGTAATTAATGTTATCGCATGATTTTTACCCAAATTGTTTCATTCTCTCTCTCTCTCTCTCTCCTATCTCCCTCTCTTTCTCTCTCTTCCCCTCTGTCTATTTCTCCTCTCTTTCCTTATTTATTTTCTTTCTTATTTTCGCATTATATCTTTACCCCTTTCTCTCTCACTTTTCTTCTTTCTCCCACAGTTTTTCTCACTTTCTCTCCCTTTCTCCAGCTCTCTCTCTCTCTCTCTCTCTCTCTCTCTCTCTTTGTCTCTCACCCAATTTTTAATAATGCTTTCTCTCTTCTATAGGTTTCGTTGTTCTAGTACCGCCCTTAGCTCTTGACGCTTCACCCCACCACCCTCTTATGTCTCAGCATTTCACACTTTTGTTTTTTATCTCGGCAATTTATCGCGCCCTTTCTTTCCCACCCTCGTCTTCCAAGTCTTTCTTTCCTCTCCCTTTCCCTTCTTTTCAGTATTCCTCCTCTCCTATTTTTAGTCCGTCCTCCCTTTATTATTACAATAGTGATAAAAAAGTATAAGGGACGGACTATTGTATTCGCTTCGGTGTCGTCTGTCTGTCGGTCACTCTGTTCTCTCTCTCTCTCTCTCTCTCTCTCTCTCTCTCTCTCTCTCTCTCTCTCTCTCTCTCTCTCTCTCTCTCTTATCTCCCTCTCTTTCTCTCTTTTTCCCTCTGTCTATTTCTCCTCTCTTTCCTTATTTATTTTCTTTCTTATTTTCCCATTATTTCTTTACTCCTTTCTCTCTCACTTTTCTTCTTTCTCCCAGTTTTTCTCACTTTCTCTCCCTTACTCCAGCTCTCTCTCTCTCTCTCTTTGTCTCTCACCCAATTTTTAATAATGCTCTCTCTCTTCTATAGGTTTCGTTGTTCTAGTACCGCCCTTAGCTCTTGACGCTTCACCCCACCACCCTCTCATGTCTCAGCATTTCACACTTTTGTTTTTTATCTCGGCAATTTATCGCGCCCTTTCTTTTCCACCCTCGTCTTTCTAGTCTTTCTTTCCTCTCCCTTTCCCTTCTTTTCAGTATTCCTCCTCTCCTCTCCTTTTTTTAGTCCGTCCTTCCTTTACTATTACAATAGTATTAAAAAGGTATAAGGGACGGACCATTGTATTCGCTTAGGTGTCCTACTTCCTTTCTCTCTCCCTCTCTCTCTCCCTCTCTCTCTCTCTCTCTCTCTCTCTCTCTCTCTCTCGCTCTCTCTCTCTCTTTCCTTCCCTCTTCTTTCATCCTCTCCCATTGTGATATGCGTTTGATACTGTCCCATTTTTACGCAAAAAAATCGTTGGTGAGCTTTAAAGAAAATCAAACGAAAACACCAAGAAATTGACTGACAGTAAAACTCTCTCTCTCTTTGACTACTCCTAAGTACCTAGCCTATACCTAACTTTCCCTTTTCATTTTACCTTTCTCTCTCTTTCCTTCTCTCTCTCCCTCTCCCTTCTAAACTCTATCCTTCTACACCTTTCTGTAGGTCCTAATCTGTCTTCCTACTTCCTTTCTCTCTCCCTCCTTCCCTTTCTCCTTCTACTCTTTCCTTCCCTCTTCTTTTATCCTCTCCCATTGTAATATGCGTTTGATACTGTCCCATTTTTACGCAAAAAAGCTTTTAAAAAAAATCAAACAAAAACACCAAGAAATTGACTGACAGTAAAATTGCGACAAAAATAAATAAACTTTTTCAATTTCAATTTTTCGATAAACCTTTATTTTTATTGTTTATAATTTTGTTTACAAAATGTTTACATTTTGTACACTTTGTACAAAATGTTTACAAAATAAAGAAACAAAATTGAGATTTCTGTACTCGTCAGGATATCACCATCAGATTTATGATAGAAGCCATTGTTATTAACAGAATCGTTTACCCAAAAAAAAAAAAAAAAAAAATCGGGGGATCCCGTGTACCGGTTTGCCCTGGGGCCCTGGGGTCCCTATAGGGTCAACGTGGGAGGGGGCACAACATAGGTAGAACTTCAAATAAACGTCCCAAAGATATCCGCAAGCAAGGGATAGTCCTTTGAACGCACCGCTGCTACTAAATTTTCCAGTCCGAGTTTTTTTCTAAAATTTACCTTCCATAAGCGTGAGAGAGAAAAAAAGGGTACAGACCATTTAGACTTAGACTAACAGCCGTTTTAAACACCTTTTTTGCGTTACCCTCTAATGGGGAGACCATTTACAAACAAAGCCCTAAGCTCTTTTTTTTATTTCACTAATTTTATGGGATTTTTTCCCTAGATTACGGAGAATTAGTTGCCCAAATCAGAAAAAAATTCAAATACAACCAGCACCAGCTTGTTTCTTACTGGGATAAAATTAGTGAAAACAAATATTGGGATTATTAAAAATTGGTTAAAAATGGGATCAATATAAAATTCTACCTAGTGAAAATGAGAATTAGTGAAGTTATTGGGATTAGTGACTATGGGAATTTAGAATGAGTGAAAATGGGATTATGTATTGTAAATATTGTTATTCTGATCAGCTAGTGGTGATAGTACGTTGAAATCACCAGTTCTCAATGTTTCATCAAAGTTAAGCAACGATGCTCGTGGTTGGTACCGTACATGAAACAGGGTGCCCCCTCTCCGTTTTCAACATTCAGAAGAAAACTTGTTACACATTACATCCGGGGATTTTTCACTTGTTTTTTACCTTTTACCTCCATACATGAAGCAATGAGAGAGAGAAAGAAAGAGAGAGAGAGAGAAAGGGAGAGCGAGAGAGAGAGAGAGAGAGAGAGAGAGAGCCTTATATGTTTTGAGAGAGTTACGTTTCAATATAAGAGAGGAAATTAATTTTTTTCATCTCTTTTCTTTTTTCTGCTAAGAATAATAATAAACTGAATATTAAACAAATTAGGTAGGTACATAGGTACTGATTTTCATTAATCACGATCGAATAAACTACGGGCTTAAAAATTCCCGGAGGGACGGGTCCAGCTTGTTTATTTTACCTCCCCTTCCATCCTTCCTTTCTTTTCTCTCCCCCTCTTATTATTCCCTTTCTCTTTCCTACACTCCTATTTATCATCCTCCACTCCTCACACTCTCCTTTGTTTCTCTCTCTCTCTCTTCTCTTTTCTCTCTCCTTCCTCTTCCTTTCCCTTTTGCTTTCTTTTTCTCTCTTGTACATACCTATTCACTTTTCTGTCTCTTTTATGTCTACCCTAGGTTTTTTTTTGTCTTTTATAACTCCAATCCTTCTTCCTCCCTTCCTCTTCATATTTCTCTCTCTCTCTCTCTCTCTCTCTCTCTCTCTCTCTCTCTTTCTCTCTCTCTCTCTCTCTCTTTCTCTCTCCCTCCATTGTTCTCTCTAATAAGACGTCCAGTTTAGGAAACTTATTTCCCAGGTAAACTTTAGAGGAGTTCCCTGGAGTAATTATTGGCAGTAAAATTTTATGGCCAGACTTTACCGCTAAGTACCTCTCCTCCCGATTCCACCTCTTCTTCCTTCTTCTTCTTTTTCTCTTCCTCCCTTCCTTCTATTCTTCTCCTTCTATACACTTTCTCTTCCTTAATCTCATGATTTTCAAATCTGCCTCCGCATTTTCAGAAAGAAGATAAAGAGGCAAATTCCTTTTCCTTCCTCATCTCCTTTTATTCATCTTTAATTTCATCCCCTTCTTCACCTCCTCTTTCTAACCTTTTCCTACTCACTTCAACCTTCTTCTCTTTCTCCTTCAATTTCTTCTCTTTCCACATTTTC
This sequence comes from Diaphorina citri, assembly GCF_000475195.1. Classification (NCBI taxonomy): domain Eukaryota; kingdom Metazoa; phylum Arthropoda; class Insecta; order Hemiptera; family Psyllidae; genus Diaphorina; species Diaphorina citri. The sequence goes on along the minus strand of NW_007377983.1, from coordinate 131,213 downwards.
CTCTTCTTCCATCATTTCTTATTTCTTTCCGTTCCGTCTTTTTTCGTATTTTCTTCAGCGCTCTCTTCAATCTCCTCCTCCTCCCCTCTTTTCCATTTTTATTTTCCTCCATTTCTTTCTTCTTCTTCTCCTCCTTCTTATTCTTCTTCATCTCCTCTTATATCTATTCTTAATTTTCTCTCAGTTCTCTCTTCCTTTTACATTCTTCTAATTCCTTTCGTGCTTTAATTTTCATACCCTTTCTGCAATTTTCTTTCATTTCCCCTTCTTTACCATCTCCCCCTCCTTCCTCTCATTCTGTACCATATCCTCCTCCTCCTCCATTCTCCTTTTCTTAGCCATCTCCATCTCCTCCTTCTTCTTCTTCTTCTTCTTCTTCTTCTTCTTCTTCTTCTTCTTCTTCTTCTTCTTCTTCTTCTACTTCTTTTCCATCTTTACCACCTTCCTCTCCTCATCCCTTTTGCCCTAAGCGTCTCAAACTTTCCCTCAAGATAGTTAGGGAATGTCACAGATTTCTTCAATAGGGTTTAAAATCTGTTTCAATAAGTATACACAAACCCTTTGGTAACACAATAGGTATACACAAACCCTTTGAAGTATTCAATAGTTTTACCCTGACTTTTACCATATCTCTAACCGTTTAGTCGGTATAGCTGAAAACCGCCAAAAACGGTCGAAATCCGTCCAAAAGCGGTAAAAATACCGCCAAGCGCAGCACCTATCTCAACTAAACGTTTTCTGTTGCATCCTTGTCACATTG
>NW_007377983.1:130304-130381 GCF_000475195.1 Diaphorina citri | reverse complement strand
TTTAGCGTCCCCAGAGGATTTCTCGGGACAGCGGGACCAGAGGCTCCAAAGCGGGACTGTCCCGCCGAAAGCGGGAC
>NW_007377983.1:115524-130294 GCF_000475195.1 Diaphorina citri | reverse complement strand
TAAAATGCCGCCAACCAATGCACCGATCTTAACCAAAAGCTTCGTGTCGCATCCTTGTCACATTTGACAGCTACATACTTGAAGTATTCAATAGGTATACACTACCCCTTTGAAGTATTCAATAGGTATACACAAACCCTTTGAAGTATTCAATAGGTATACACTACCCCTTTGAAGTATTCAATAGGTATACACAAACCCTTTGAAGTATTCAATAGGTATACACTACCCCTTTGAAGTATTCAATAGGTATACACAAACCCTTTGAAGTATTCAATAGGTATACACTACCCCTTTGAAGTATTCAATAGGTATACACAAACCCTTTGAAGTATTCAATAGGTATACACTACCCCTTTGAAGTATTCAATAGGTATACACAAACCCTTTGAAGTATTCAGTAGGTATACACAAACCCTTTGAAGTATTCAATAGGTATACACTACCCCTTTGAAGTATTCAATAGGTATACACAAACCCTTTGAAGTATTCAGTAGGTATACACAAACCCTTTGAAGTATTCAATAGGTATACACTACCCCTTTGAAGTATTCAATAGGTATACACAAACCCTTTGAAGTATTCAGTAGGTATACACAAACCCTTTGAAGTATTCAATAGGTATACACTACCCCTTTGAAGTATTCAATAGGTATACACAAACCCTTTGAAGTATTCAATAGGTATACACAAACCCTTTGAAGTATTCAATAGGTATACACTACCCCTTTGAAGTATTCAATAGGTATATACAAACCCTTTGAAGTATTCAATAGGTATACACAAACCCTTTGAAGTATTCAATAGGTATACACTACCCCTTTGAAGTATTCAATAGGTATACACAAACCCTTTGAAGTATTCAATAGGTATACACTACCCCTTTGAAGTATTCAATAGGTATACACAAACCCTTTGAAGTATTCAATAGGTATACTCGTACACAAACCCTTTGAAGTATTCAATAGGTATACACAAACCCTTTGAAGTATTCAATAGGTATATACAAACCCTTTGAAGCATTCAATAGGTATACACAAACCCTTTGAAGTATTCAATAGGTATACACAAACCCTTTGAAGTATTCAATAGGTATACACAAACCCTTTGAAGTATTCAATAGGTATACTCGTACACAAACCCTTTGAAGTATTCAATAGGTATACACTACCCCTTTGAAGTATTCAATAGGTATACACAACCCCTTTGAAGTATTCAATAGGTATACACTACCCCTTTGAAGTATTCAATAGGTATACACAAACCCTTTGAAGTATTCAATAGGTATACACTACCCCTTTGAAGTATTCAATAGGTATACACAAACCCTTTGAAGTATTCAATAGGTATAGACTACCCCTTTGAAGTATTCAATAGGTATACACTACCCCTTTGAAGTATTCAATAGGTATACACTACCCCTTTGAAGTATTCAATAGGTATACACTACCCCTTTGAAGTATTCAATAGGTATACACAAACCCTTTGAAGTATTCAATAGGTATACACTACCCCTTTGAAGTATTCAATAGGTATACACTACCCCTTTGAACTATTCAATAGGTATACACAAACCCTTTGAAGTATTCAATAGGTAGGTATATATACAAAAACCCTTTGAAGTAGGTAGGGTAAGTTTTCCCGTTGAGGCTGCTCGCACACTGGTCGTAATAGATTCAAGAAATGGGTTTTTAGTTTTTACCGTTATCTATTGTGAGAGTTGTTGTTGTTGTTGTTGTTGTTGTTGTTGTTGTTGTTGTTGTTGTTGTTGCAGCGGCTTTAGCTTTCGCCGAATGGTGATGGCAGATTAAAGAGAAGATATCTTTTTAGTCCTCCTTCCTTTATTATTACTAATAATAAAAGGTATAGTGGACGGACTATTGTATTCGCTTCGGTGTCTGTCTGTCTGTCTGTCTGTCTGTCGGTCGGTCGGTCTGTCTGAAACGCGGGTATAAAAAAGAAAGAAAGAAACATGAAAAGCGTGAGAGAGATAAAGCTAAAATGAAATTTTTCCTCCCTCTTCCTTCACATTCTTCTTCTTTGTGTGTTCCTCCTTCCTCCATCTCCTAGAGTTCTTCTTCTCCTTTCTCCCTCCTCTCCTTCTTCTCCTACTCTTCTTCTTCACTCTTTCTCCTTTCTTCCTGCTCTCTCTCCCATCTCTCCCCTCTTTCTTTTCATCTCTCCCTTCATCCTCTCATCGTTCTTTTTCCCTCCATCCTGCTCCCTACAATATAGATATCTTCTCTTTCTGTTTCTTTTAACTTCTTCCCTCTAGGTCAATTAGGACGGCGAGATTTTACCGCCCGTGAGCGACCAGACAGAAAACAATATCCACAAGTTTCGGAAAAGATGGTGCGAAGGGGCAGATCGAACTGTTTCTATAATTATTATGAGGTGGTTTTCGTCAGCTGCTATCAGTAAGGAAGTAATTAGAACCATCTGGCATTCTGATGCTGGGGAGGAGGTGGGTATATCGCCTGGTGTTTCCTGCTAAGGAGTTTCCTGTGGAGACAGTATATAGATGTCGAAACTATTCCAACTTGTAGGTTTATGTATTTCTGATAAACTTTCGTTTGCTCTACCCTCCTGACTCCTGATCTATAGGTTTCCCAGTTAAAAAGTGTCCCACTTAGAGAGGTTGCCATTTTCCTATTCCCACTTATAGAGGTAAATGTGAACACTGGTTTGGACGAAGAGGAATATGCTATGCTTTCCTACAAATTCCCACTTACAGAGGTCCCGGAGAAGGCTCCGGACCTAGGAAAATGACAAGCTTTCCCACTTACAGAGGCTCCGGACCAAGTAGGTATCTAGAAAAAGTCATTCCCACTTATAGAGGCTCGAATTTCCCATTTAAACAGTTTTTTTTTTTAGTAAAAAATGAAGGGGCCACGATTTTTTCCCAGTTATCCAGGTTTCCCACTTAGACAGGTTCGACTGTAAAAAGAAGGTGGGCAATGTGGCATATCTGAGAAAATGACAATGCCTCTCTGGAAAGACCTTAGAAGAAGTCTGTTTATCCATGAAAATAAAACAATTTCTCATACTGCCTACCTAGATAGGTGATAATCTGATAATTTTTCTACCGAGTCCAAACTACTCTTCAGATATTTCTGTCTCAAAGCTACCTCTTCCTGTCGATAAATTCGAGGAAGCAGCCTTGCGGTCTTTTTGTTATGGAATTCCTGTTTGCGGAGTTTAGTGCTATTGCATCCTACTGTTTTGTTTGAGTCTTTCTAATTAAACATTGATGCGTTTTTCTGGATCATGGAGACCCTCTGGACAAGAATATGGATCGACATAGAAAAATTATTGTCCACCCAGGTGCCTAACTGGCCATCTGGGAGTTCCAAAAAAGGACAGGGGTCTCACAAGGGATCAAATAATTTGAAGAGGGGAAAAATTTGGATCTACTTCACCTATCCTTTTAAAAAGACAGTGGGCAAAGTGGGCATATCTGGAATAATGATAATGTCTTCTGGAAAGATGTTAGAAGAAATCTTATCTCTATGAAAATAAAACATTTTCTTATACTGCCTAAGTGCCTACCTACATATACAGGGGATAATGTTTCTGCCAAAGTCCAAACTACTCTTCCGATGTATGTATACCTACTGTTTTTGCTCCCAAAGCTACCTCTTCCTGTCGATAAATTCGAGGAAGCAGCTCCATATTAGAATAATAGAGAGAACAAGCAAAGTGTTACCGGTGGCGGGAACCTCAAGTTCACACATGCGTGAACTCCACAAATCTTCCCCACGTATCTTTTTTTTTTCAAGAGATTTCCCTTTGGGACCTCTTTTTACCTTACTCTCGAGCTTGACTCTCTTTTGAAGCTAAATGAGGTGAAAAATATTGTTCACCTTTGCACGAAATGTGTTCTAAGTTAATGAGGTTGGTAGGTTTTTACATGTTATTGGGAGGATTAGTTAGGTCTGTAGATGTTATTGGTTGGATTGTTTAAGTCTTTAGATGTTGGTATGGGTAGTTAGTAGTTAGATGTAATTGGTAGGATTATTAAGCACCATGGTTATCGTATGGGGCAATCTCAGTAATCTGATCTCATCAAATCCTACCATTGTCTTTGCTTTTTAATGCCTCAATTATTATTACCTTCCGTAATCACTACCTAATCGTCATTTTATTTCATTGTTTTTAATCATGTAGGTGGATACCTAAAGCAGCGCGCAGACTGATCATACACTTTCAACACTTCAGACATTTCCGACAAATCCTGTATTCTGCTTCCCATGTTAAGTAATGGTAGTATGTCGGAAGTGTTGGAAATGTCTGATATACGGATAGGTGTGCGGACTACCATTACTTAACATAGGAAGCAAAATACAAAATCTGTCGGAAATGTCTGAAGTGTTGGAAGTGTAGGTATGATCAGTCTGCGCGCTGCTTAATTATTCGATCAGCATTTTCCCTCAAGCTTAAGGTTGCCTTACACCTCAGCCAGGGCTTTTTGTGTACACCTAAATATTACTCGTGGCTATTGTCATATTGTTTAGAAGCATTACTTTGTTTGTAGAATAAGTATGTTGGGTTGAAATTTCATGTGGCTCTCGAGATTCGAATCGCTGTCCTCTCGGTTATATTAATAAGACTGTGGGAACACTTTTAAAGATGACCTATACCTATAGTCAAAATCAATCAAAAACCTTATGTCGCAAATGTGCCATCAAAATCAAAATAAGGCTGTTTGGTCACATGTTAGAACCTCAAAATAAAAACCTTGATGTAAGCCACGCGGAACCTCAAAATAAAATAGAAAGTAATAAGCCTATGTCACACGTGTCAGGATTTCTAGCGTGCCCGTCTCCAATTTGTCACATGATTACACCGTGTGTCCCCAGCCTTAAAAACGTAAACAAAAGCTAAAATAATGATTTGTAACTGAGACATTGAGAGAGAGAGAGAGAGAGAGAGAGAGAGAGAGAGAGAGAGAGAGAGAGAGAGAGAGCTGAAACATTTCGAATTCTTTTCGGTCATTAGTAAAACACTGAGTGAAGGGAGAAAAAAAAAATATTGCACCCAAGTCTTTTCCAGTCATTTGTCTTTGTCTAATACCTTTTACATTTTATACCTCCTTTCTCTCTCTCTCTCTCTCTCTCTTTGACTACTCCTAAGTACCTAGCCTATACCTAACTTTCCCTTTTCATTTTACCTTTCTCTCTCTTTCCTTCTCTCTTACAGCTACAACATCACCTGGATGGTATCCAGCTACACCCCCCTCGAGGAGTTCAAAATCAAGTACAGGAAAATCCCGGGGAACGAACCGAGCCCCATGTCAAACCAACTGACGGGCACCAATCAATACCAGAACAGGAGACTAGTCAGGAAGGTAAGTCAACCAGAATAGAATTTGGATAGATATTGAGGGGTATTTTTATTTTCGGAAAACTGACCAATCTAAAATTGACTACTCCTCCAATGGAAACTAAATGGACCAGTCAGTGGTCAGTTGCCTGGAAAGAAATACACCTTTACTTGGAAATGTAGTTTATTTTCAAGAAATTTTTCTCCTCCTCCCAGTCATATTCCAAGATTTCCATGAATATCTCTCATTTCTCACACCTCTTTCGTTTCCTCCTCGTTCTTCATTCAAATTCTCTTCCACTTTTTGTTTCTCCTCTCCTTTGCCTCCTCTTCTTCATTCGATTTCCCCCTTTTCAGAAACTTGTTTACGTTCTTCCAATTGTCCTTCCGTTACTTTATATCTCACCCTTCTTTTTCTCCTCTTTTTTCTTTTGTTCCTACCTTCTCTTCTTTCTCCTCATTTCTTCACATCTCCTTCTCTTCCTCCTTCTATTTCGCCTACTCCTCTTTCCTTCCTAAAGAAATTATAACATAAAGATTCATTTTCAGCGGAATATCATTTTAAAACCTAAACTCAAACTTTTCAGTCACCCTTGTACCCATAATTAATTTGAACTTTCGAGCCACCATGTAGTTATGAGCCTATTAATATGCAAGTTAAGTCCCTGTAAATATTTTTCAGCCTAATTTATCCCAATCAATGCCAACAGTCTCGAAACCCACTGCTAGGGGAACCTCTTCAGGCCCAGGATGATGTGGAATGACTTGAGTCCCATTTTCCTTTTTGGAATTTTCCCTCTTCTGAAGTTTATTTTCCCACTTTCCCCTCTTTTGGGTGATGGCGCCTGTACTAAACCATAGGAAATCCAAGATGGCGCGCCATCGGCATTGCTTCTGTCGAAAGGAAAATAAAGCTAAACTATTCTTATTTTCTTATGGAAATTCAAGATGTTTAATAAATTCTTAGAACTGCAAATCACAGACATAAACCAGCCTAGTTAACGTGGAGCCTGGGGCAAAAGATCCTGTCGTCTTCAATTTCGGCATGATAAGACCTCCGCTGATACGAGGCAACTTTGAAATCTCTTTTAAAAGGGCAGCTATACCTGACCAGCTATCTTTGAAGAGGTTATGAAGTCGCAAGGAGGGAGGAGGAGGAGAAAGAAGAGGAGGAGGAAAAGAAGGGGGAGGAGGAGACAGAGGAGAAACTGTCAACAATAAAATGCTATATGGCAGCATTGCACGCATTTCCGTTTTTAATGACTTGGGCTTAAAAAACATTAATTAGGCGTAATTAATGTTATCGCATGATTTTTACCCAAATTGTTTCATTCTCTCTCTCTCTCTCTCTCCTATCTCCCTCTCTTTCTCTCTCTTCCCCTCTGTCTATTTCTCCTCTCTTTCCTTATTTATTTTCTTTCTTATTTTCGCATTATATCTTTACCCCTTTCTCTCTCACTTTTCTTCTTTCTCCCACAGTTTTTCTCACTTTCTCTCCCTTTCTCCAGCTCTCTCTCTCTCTCTCTCTCTCTCTCTCTCTCTTTGTCTCTCACCCAATTTTTAATAATGCTTTCTCTCTTCTATAGGTTTCGTTGTTCTAGTACCGCCCTTAGCTCTTGACGCTTCACCCCACCACCCTCTTATGTCTCAGCATTTCACACTTTTGTTTTTTATCTCGGCAATTTATCGCGCCCTTTCTTTCCCACCCTCGTCTTCCAAGTCTTTCTTTCCTCTCCCTTTCCCTTCTTTTCAGTATTCCTCCTCTCCTATTTTTAGTCCGTCCTCCCTTTATTATTACAATAGTGATAAAAAAGTATAAGGGACGGACTATTGTATTCGCTTCGGTGTCGTCTGTCTGTCGGTCACTCTGTCCCCATAGAAGGACTTATCCAAACCTAGTCGACCTATATATTATAGGGGACGGACTATTGTATTCGCTTCGGTGTCGTCTGTCTGTCGGTCACTCTGTCCCCATAGAAGGACTTATCCAAACCTAGTCGACCTATATATCAAATTAAAGGTCTTTTTACCAGGATCACAAAAATGGTGGTGCAAATTTTGTCCAGAGAACCATAAAGCCAAAAAACCAAAAAAAAAAAAAAACTTTTTGGGGGATTTTTTCCACATTTTCTCACACAAATCAGCTCTGATCTTGAAATTTGTCGCGACGACCTATGAACTCAAAGCGAGAAAGATTTTCCACATTTTCTCACACAAATGAGCTCTGATCTTGAAATTTGTCGCGACGACCTATGAACTCAAAGCGAGAAAGTTTCTTCACATTTTCTCACACAAATGAGCTCTGATCTCGAAATTTGTCGCGACGACCTATGAACTCAAAGCGAGAAAGTTTTAGATAAACACTTCAGTCGTTATTTTAAGACCGGTTTTAGCGTCACCTATGTTAAGCTACGCCGAGCAAGGCCAATAAATGGATGAGTGACTGAAACCTTATATTGGGAATAAAGGGAGAACGGGCTCTAGTCTTCATTTTAAATTATTACATGAAGTAAAATCGAAAAATCAAATGAAGAATAATAATAAACTGAATATTAAACAAATTAGGTAGGTACATAGGTACTGATTTTCATTAATCACGATCGAATAAACTACGGGCTAAAAAATTCCCGGAGGGACGGGTCCAGCTTGTTTATTTTACCTCCCCCTCCATCCTTCCTTTCTTTTCTCTCCCCCTCTTATTATTCCCTTTCTCTTTCCTACACTCCTATTTATCATCCTCCACTCCTCACACTCTCCTTTGTTTCTCTCTCTCTCTTCTCTTTTCTCTCTCCTTCCTCTTCCTTTCCCTTTTGCTTTCTTTTTCTTATCCTCTCTTATGTACATACCTATTCACTTTTCTGTCTCTTTTATGTCTACCCTAGATTTTTGTCTTTTATAACTCTAATAATTTCTTCTCTCCTTCTTCCTCCCTTCCTCTTCATATTTCTCTCTCTCTCTCTCTCTTTCTCTCTCTCTCTCTCTCTTTCTTCCCCTCTATCTTTCTCTCTTAAGACGTCCAGTTTAGAAAACTTATTTCCCAGGTAACAAAGAAAACTGCTTACCTCGTCAAGACAACTGAAAGAAAACTGTTTTCCTAAAACTTATTTCCCAGGTAAACTTTAGAGGAGTTCCCTGGAGTAATTATTGGCAGTAAAATTTTATGGCCAGACTTTACCGCTAAGTATCTCTCCTTCTTTACTCTTTTTCCTTTTTCACCTCCTGTTCTTCCTCCTAGTCCTTCCCCTCCTCCATCTTCATCTTCTTCTTCTTCATCATCGTCATATTCTTCTCCTTCTTTTTCTCCTCTTCCTCCCTTCCTTCTATTCTTCTCCTTCTACACTTTCTCTTCCTTAATCTCATGATTTTCAAATCTTCCTCCGCATTTTCAGAAAGAAGATAAAGAGGCAAATTCCTTTTCCTTCTTCATCTCCTTTTATTCCTCTTTAATTTCATCTCCTTCTCCTCTTCTTTCTCATCTTTATTTTCAAATCCTCCTCTTTCTAACCTTTTCCTACTCACATCAACCTTCTTCTCTTTCTCCTTCAATTTCTTCTCTTTCCACATTTTCCTCTTCTTCCATCATTTCTTATTTCTTTCCGTTCCTTCTTTCTTCGCATTTTCTTCAGCGCTCTCTTCAATCTCCTCCTCTCCTCTTTTCCTTTTTTATTTTCCTCCATTTCTTTCTTCCTCTTCTTCTTCTTCTTCTTCTTCTTCTTCTTCTTCTTCTTCTTCTTCTCCTCCTCCTCCTCCTCCTCCTCCTTTTCTTCCTTCTTTTTCTTTTATATCTATCCTTAATTTTCTCTCAGTTCTCTCTTCCTTTTACATTCTTCTAATTCCTTCCATCCTTTAATTACATGGTTTTTTTTCATACCCTTTCTCTCATTTCCCCTTCTTTACCATCTCCCCCTCCTTCCTCTCATTCTGTACCATATCCTCCTCCTCCTCCTCCTCCTCCTCCTCCTCCTCCATTCTCCTCTTCTTAGCCATCTTCCTCTCCTCCTCCTCCTCCTCCTCCTCCTCTCATCCCTTTTGCCCCAAGAGTCTCAAACTTTCCCTCAAGATAGTTAGGGAATGTCACAGATTTATTCGATAGGGTTTAAAATCTGTTTCAATAGGTATGTATACACAAACCCTTTGGTAACACAATAGGTATACACAAATCCTTTGAAGTAGGTAAGGTAAGTTTTCCCGTTGAGGCTGCTCGCACACTGGTCGTAATGGATTCAAGAAATCGGTTTTTAGTTTTTACCGTTATCTATTGTGAGAGTTGTTGTTCATTATATTGGGAATAAAGGGAGAACGGGCTCTAGTCTTGATTTTAAATCATTACACAAAAGTAAAATCAAAAAATCAAATCAAGAATAAAATAATAAACTGAATATTAAACAAATTAGGTAGGTACATAGGTACTGATTTTCTCTAATCACTACGGGCTAAAAAATTCCCGGAGGGACGGACCCTGCTTGTTGTATTTGCCATACACCAGGGTGATGGTCTCTAGCCATGTTTAATAGGCTCGTCCTGAACCGCAGTCAACCATCGTGAGGACTTGTGCTTAAGCGGAGAGAACCCTTTGAAGAACTGCCAGCTTGCTAGGCTGATTAGGGTTAGCTGTTCTCCTCCCTGTTTATGCTCGTAGTCCCACAGCCAGACGCTAGTCCACTCTCTGTTTAACGTCCCCTAGTTAGACCCTAGGTCGCCCTAGGAGTTTTCGAGGCATGTTCTGCCGCAGTGCTACTTATACCTATCCTTTCATTCCTTCTTTTCACTTGAGTTTATATGATGATATGATGACATATGGTATTGGGCAACGAAAATTTGGACCAAAAATGTGCCCCACTCAATCATGGAACCAGAAAATTTTACTGAGCGACGTGCATTGATGTTTCAAATCCCAGCACCAAATTTCACCAATATCGGACCAGGCAAACGCAAGTTATAGCGGAACAAACATTCATTCAGACCAAATGCAAAACTGTCGAGTTAAAACGCACACCTCACTGTCGTTCGGTCAATTAGAACCCTTTGAAGAACTGCCAGCTTGCTAGGCTGGTTAGGGTTAGCTGTTCTCCTCCCTGTTTATAGTCCCACAGCCAGACGCTAGTCCACTCTCTGTTTAATGTCCCCTAGCTAGACCCTAGGTCGCGTCGCCCTAGGAGTTTTCGAGGCATGTTCTGCCGCAGTGCTACTTATACCTATCCTTTCATTCCTTCTTTTCACTTGAGTTTATGATGATATGATGACATATGGTATTGGGCAACGAAAATTTGGACCAAAAATGTGCCCCACTCAATTATGGAACCCCAAATTTTACTGAGCGACGTGCATTGATGTTTCAAATCCCAGCACCAAATTTCACCAAAATCGGACCAGGCAAACGCAAGTTATAGCGGAACAAACATTCATTCAGACCAAATGCAAAACTGTCGAGTTAAAACGCACACCTCACTGTCGTTCGGTCAATTAGGATGGCGAGATTTTACCGCCCGTGAGCGACCAGACAGAAAACAATATCCACAAGTTTCGGAAAAGATGGTGCGAAGGGCAGATCGAACTGTTCCTATAATTATTATGAGGTGGTTTTCGTCAGCTGCTATCAGTAAGGAAGTAATTAGAACCATCTGGCATTATGCTGGGGAGGAGGTGGGTATATCGCCTGGTGTTTCCTTCTCAGGAGTTTCCTGTGGAGACAGTACCTATAATATACTATATATGTAGATGTCGAAACTATTCCAACTTGTAGGTTTATGTATTTCTGATAAACTTTCGTTTGTTCTTACCCTCCTGACTCCTGATCTACCTTCTGTCTACTCTGAATTTGTATAGGCGAGGAGTCCAGAACCGACCATCGACCATAGCCTAAGTACCGACCCTCGCAGAAAATGAAGAATCTGCAATGGTCGATGGTCTCGGCAAGGGTCCATGGTCGCCGTTGTGGCAGCGCAACTACCATAGCTGGGATACAGATGCAGCTGTGTGCATGTGCATTACAGCCACATACAGTCAGGTATTTTCATGAGATTGTCTTTTCAAATGATATACCTAGAATAAATTCTGAATATAATAATAGAATAAATTCTGCTTAGTTTGGAGCACATCACGGGGTCGAGCAGCTGGGATACAGATGCAGCTGTGTGCATGTGCATTACAGCCACATACAGTCAGGTATTTTCATGAGATTGTCTTTTCAAATGATATATACCTAGAATAAATTCTGAATATTATAATAGAATAAATTCTGCTTAGTTACAGTGTTCGTTTGCCATTTTCTCAGAGTCTTCATAAAGTTTATCTAAATATATCTAATAGTGTAGGTACTTATGTGCAGGTTGGGTATGTGTAGGGAACGGAAGAATTGAGGTTCACCCGCACTAATTTGCATTTTTAGTTCATTTTGCACTTAGTTCGAATAGTGGGGTAAACTTTCGTGCTTCGGGTGGAATTTGAACTCACGGATTTCTGGTTTACCAAACCGGGTACTAACCACTTTACTAACTCAGATCCCCAGAACTCCCAGCAGATTTTGTAGAATGGAAGAAGAGGAGGAAGAAGAAGAACACAAAACATTTTGTTTGTTCCTGAACCCCTTTTTGTTGCACGTCTAATCAGGAAAATAAACAAAAATAAATTAAGAAAAAGAAACGCGGGTATAAAAAAGAAAGAAAGAAACATGAAAAGCGTGAGAGAGATAAAGCTAAAATGAAATTTTTCCTCCCTCTTCCTTCATCTTCTTCTTCTTTGTGTGTTTCTCCTTCCTCCATCTCCTAGAGTTCTTCTTCTCCTTTCTCCCTCCTCTCCTTCTTCTTCTACTCTTCTTCTTCACTCTTTCTCCTTTCCTTTCTTCTTGCTCTCTCTTCCCCATCTCTCCTCTTTTTCTCTTCTCTCTCCATTCATTCTCTCACATAGCCCATTTCCCCTCCACCCTTCTCTTTCTTCCCCTACATTATAGTTATCTTCTCTTTCTGTTTCTTTTAACTTCTTCCCTCTGCCTCTCTTCTTTCCCTTCCTTCTTCTTTTCCCCTCTATTATCCCCTCCCATTCTTTCTTCCCCCTCCTCTTCATTGTGTTTATTTCACGTACATAAAATCGTGATAAAGAGAAGGGAGATTTTTGTAATAATAAACTCCAAGGGATTTTTTTAATTGTTTAAAAAAAGAGAGAAAAAATGTTGACTGAATTTGAGAAGGATATTTACAATTTAATTGTCTTTAAGACGAGCACACATATGTAAGCATTTTAAGTTCTACAGCTTTTAATTTTTAAAATGCCCAGGTAGTTTTTTTTAGAGGTCTGTACGTATATATAGCAACAGCGTCCCTAAATCGAAGAGAGAAGGAGGACAGGATAGAAAAAAGCTAGCAGTTACCTTTTTAGCCCGTCCTTCCTTTGATATTTACAATTTAATTGTCTTTAAGACGAGCACACATATGTAAGCATTTTAAGTTCTACAGCTTTTAATTTTTAAAATGCCCAGGTACTTTTTTTAAGAGGTCTGTACGTATATATAGCAACAATGAAGGTCTTGGCATCCCTAAATCGAAGAGAGAAGGAGGACATGATAGAAAAAAGCCAGCAGCTACCCTTTTAGCCCGTCCTTCCTTTATTATTACGATAGCAATAACAAAAGGTACCTATAGTGGACGGGCTATTGTATTCGCTTCGGTGTCAGTCTGTCTGTCCCCATAGAAGGACTTATCCAAACCTGGTCGACCTATATATCAAATTAAAGGTCTTTTTACCAGGAACACGAAGTAAAATCAAAAAATCAAATCAAGAATAATAATAAACTGAATATTAAACAAATTAGGTAAGTACATAGAGGTACTGATTTTCTCTAATAACGATCGAAAAAACTAGGGGCTAAAAAATTCCCGGAGGGACGGGCCCAGCTTGTTAGAAAAAAGTTCGCACCGGGCAGGAATTGAACCTTGGACATAGGCTCACATAACATAAGCTGGCATAAATTTCTTTTGATTTTCACATGCAGGTACCTAATTGAACCACTGCACTTGTAATACGTTGTACAAATAAAAATTTCGAACGCTCAGTAGCTTCAGTACCTACAAAAAGGTCAGTAAATGCAACAGGCAAAAATGGTTTTGGGCTGTTGGGCATAATATAATTATTCCAATGACCAAATAAATCCTATCCAATCCATTGGTTACATCCGCATATACTTGAAATGTTCTATGCAAGAAGACCTGAATAAGAAAATTGTCTGTCTACTCTGAATTTGTATAGGCGAGGAGTCCAGAACCGACCATCGACCATAGCCTAAGTACCGACCCTCGCAGAAAATGAAGAAATTGAGCTGGGTATTTTTTCTGCAATGGTCGATGGTCTCGGTAAGGGTCCATGGTCGCCGTTGTGGCAGCGCAATTACCATCTTGTTTTCTCTGACATAACTCCTTAGGTACAATCCAAAGAAAACTGCTTACCTCGTGAAGACAACTGAAAGAAAACTGTTTTCCCTGACATAACTCCTTAGGTACAATCCAAAGAAAACTGCTTACCTTGTCAAGACAACTGTTTTCCCTGACATAACTTGTTTTCCCTGACATAACTCCTTAGGTACAATCCAAAGAAAACTGCTTACCTTGTCAAGACAACTGTTTTCCCTGACATAACTCCTTAGGTACAATCCAAAGAAAACTGCTTACCTTGTCAAGACAACTGAAAGAAAACTGTTTTCCCTGACATAACTCCTTAGGTACAATCCAAAGAAAACTGCTCACCTCGTCAAGACAACTGAAAGAAAACTGTTTTCCCTGACATAACTCCTTAGGTACAATCCAAAGAAAACTGCTTACCTCGTCAAGACAACTGAAAGAAAACTGTTTTCCCTGACATAAAGTAAAATCAAAAAATCAAATCAAGAATAATAATAAACTGAATATTAAACAAATTAGGTAGGTACATAGGTACTGATTTTCTCTAATAACGATCGAAAAAACTGGGGGCTGAAAAATTCCCGGAGGGACGGGCCCAGCTTGTTAGAAAAAAGTTCGCACCGGGCAGGAATTGAACCTTGGACTTAGGCTCACATAACATAAGCTGGCATAAATTTCTTTTGATTTTCACATGCAGGTACCTATAATTGAACCACTGCACATGTAATACGTTGTACAAATAAAAATTTCGAACGCTCAGTATACCTACAAAAAGGTTCAGTAAGTGCAACAGGCAAAATGGTTTTGGGCTGTTGGGCATAATATAATTATTCCAATGACCAAATAAATCCTATCCATTCCATTGGTTACATCCGCATATACTTGAAATGTTCTATGCAAGAAGACCTGAATAAGAAAATTTAGTTCTGAGGAGAAGAGCTTTGCAGTTTTTGATTTCTTTTGAAAAGTATTTGGGATTGCCAGCCTAGTTAGCTTAGTTGGTAGTGCGTCTGCCTTGTAAGCGCTAGGCCGCGGGTTCGATTCCCGCCCGGGGCGGA
>NW_007377983.1:109304-111804 GCF_000475195.1 Diaphorina citri | reverse complement strand
TATTTCTTGTATTCCTTGTAGGTACCTATATTTCTTGTATTCCTTGTAGGTACCTATATTTCTTGTATTCCTTGTAGGTACCTATATTTCTTGTATTCCTTGTAGGTACCTATATTTCTTGTATTCCTTGTAGGTACCTATATTTCTTGTATTCCTTGTAGGTACCTATATTTCTTGTATTCCTTGTAGGTACCTATATTTCTTGTATTCCTTGTAGGTACCTATATTTCTTGTATTCCTTGTAGGTACCTATATTTCTTGTATTCCTTGTAGGTACCTATATTTCTTGTATTCCTTGTAGGTACCTATATTTCTTGTATTCCTTGTAGGTACCTATATTTCTTGTATTCCTTGTAGGTACCTAGGGTAAGTGTACCATTTATTCGCCCACTTAAAAAAACGTACCATTTATTGGCCCACCTGCCCACATATATTTGTTTCTAATTTTTGTTTTTATGGCTACAATTTTTGAATAGCACTGGTTCGATAGCAGTCTTTAAGCCCTTTCTTTTGATGAAATTGTTACTATACTAGGAACCTAGGTATCTCAGTTAAAAAAAAAGCAGATGTTTTCTTTTAAACAGAAAATTATACAACTTAGGCATTTGAACTTATTATGGGTAGAAAGGAAAAGTACCTAGAGAAAACGAAAGAAAAAATATTCTAAGGTATAAAGCAGGCATTGTCATGAGCCCTGCCGTCTGAACATGGATTAAAACTCAATCTAAACTTTTCCCAAACATATTATCCCCACTGCCCACTGACTGCTGAGCTGATGACTTTAGGTGGAATCCAGCTAATTTGCATATTATGTCAACGAACCGTTTATTAGGAAAGTTCATATGAACAGATTTGCAGTTGAATGGGAAGAGAAAGCTGGGGGCATTGCCCCCCTGTATCAAAAGGCTCATAAAAACATATAAATTCCGACTTGGCCGGGCCAGCTTTAGAGATTTGATATAGGGAACTGTGTGACAACGGACAGGATTGATAGAAGAAACTGTAACAATGGAGATCCCATTGTTGCGAAATCGAAGAAATAAGGAGGACAGGATAGAGAGACAGCCGTTCCTGGAACGGACCTCAATTTTGCACAGGAACTATCTCAATTTTGTACCAGTTACAGTTCTCTCTGTCAAACCTCTTTTAAAAAAAATCAATTTTGTATTACCTACGTTTTTTTTTTTTTTTAAGAGGTTTGACAGAGGGAACTGTAACTGCTATGGTCTTATATCGTCCCGAAATCGAAGAGAGAAGGAAGACAGGATAGGAGGGAAGCCAGCCGTTCCGAGAACGAACATTATCCCATCAGGATTAAATCCGCCCTGGGGAACTTAGGGACAGGAGGGGGTCCCGGGGGGGGGGAGATCATCATGATAGAAATTCTCGAGAACTCTTTATCAATGGTCAGAAGTTAAAATAAGCCTCGTGCTGAAATAAGGATGAGACTGATGGGCGGAAGAAGAATCATTTTGGCCAAGATATAGTCTGTTGTGCACGTTGCATACTCACACTGATGGCAGGCGTTCATTAAAAGGAAAAAAAAATGTTTTCTTCCTATTGGTGTGTGGGAATTAGGTAAATAGGAAACTTGGATAGCATCTCTTGTATCTCTTTCCTTCTATGTAGATGTTCTTGGCCGATTTATTCCTAGTATTCCCAATTTCCTACTACATTTCCCAATCCACCTGAATGCACTTCTTGACTTTCTCCCCTATGACCTACAGGTACATAATAATATCTCAATTGAATTGAATTGAATAATATCTATTATACATTTATCTAAATTGAATCATTATTTGTACCGAACTATAAATTTACAATGGAGAAAGAAAAAATACTTTATCGGAAGGAAAAGAAAAAGTAGAATGGAAAAAAAAAAAAAAAATAGTGGAAATAAATCTATGTCAACTATGATTAGAAATCAGTGGAAATAATAGGTAGGTACTAAGAAAAAGAAGGAGGAAAAGGAGGAAGAAGAAGGAACAAAAATCGCATTTTCGCATTTCGCAACGAGGGACCAACGAGAAATCCATTGGAAAAAATGCTATTTTCAGATCAGTACAAAAAAATTGTAAAAAAAAAAAGAAAAAGAAAAAAAAATATTATTATTATTTTATTTTCTGTATAAATTAGAAAATTTAATAAATTGGATTTCCCAATAAATAGATTTTTGTCTAAGTGTGGCTCGTGAGGTGTAGTTTCTAATTTCAGTTATGCAAGTTTCCAATGTCCATGGTTGTTTTATCTTTTCTAATAAATCAGGTTCCATGCATAATTCGATTTCTAATAATTTGTTTTCCAATAGGATCCATCAGATTTTCTAATAAGTTTATATGGATGTTTTATTTTCCAATGACTTTCATTTAGTTTCTATGACTGATGTCTTTTCTAATACATAAACTGCCGGTCGTTTCACATATTATTATTATTATTATTATTATTATTATTATTATTATTATTATTATTATTATTATTATTATTATTATTATTATTATTA
>NW_007377983.1:85729-108658 GCF_000475195.1 Diaphorina citri | reverse complement strand
CCTCCTTCTCCTCCTTCTTCTTCTCCTCCTCCTACACTTTCTCCCTCTTTTTCCTCTACATTTATTCTTCTGTATTTTTTATTTATTTATTTATTTATTTATTTATTTATTTATTTATTTTTGTCGTTCCTTCTCTTCTTTTTTCTTCATCTTCTTTTCGTTCGCCTCCTTCTCATTGCCCTAATTTTTCTCATTTTTCCCTCTCACCTCCTTTCTCCTTCTCCTCCTCCTCTTCTTCTTCTCCTTCTTCCTCCTCCTTACCTTCAAGATTACCTACTTGAATCGCGAATCCCATTTTGAATTCCATTCTGTCATTTGAAAGATATTAAAATGAGATGCTCAATACACCCACAATATCTCCATCAGTACTTGCAAGTCTTTTTTTCAGCATAATATTATTATTAAATTTCTTGTCATCTTTGTTCTACCTACTTAGACTTAGTTATACCGTTAAAAAATAAATAAATAGCTGAAGAAATGTCGTCTTTTCTTTTTTGAATTACTAATACACCCACAATATTTCCATCAGAGTAGGTCTTTCATTTTATTTCTTGTATTCCTTGTAGGTACTTAATATTTCTTGTATTCCTTGTAGGTACCTATATTTCTTGTATTCCTTGTAGGTACCTATATTTCTTGTATTCCTTGTAGGTACCTCTAATCAAAAACTCAAGTCTGTCTAATCAAAAACTCAAGTCTGTCTAATCAAAAACTCAAGTGTTGACAAGGGCTCAGAAGAGGCTGTGGTATTGAAATTTTCGATGACGGTTTACGATCACTTTTTCCGACTGTCTCCACAAGATTTTTGCATACGCGGGCGTTTATTTTAATACTTCTTTCAGTTATAGATTATTTTATTTTTAATTTCAATTTTTATTATTTTCTATTATTAAAAAAGAAAAGGAAACAAACAAACAAAATTTTAATTAAACTCTGTTGAAAACCGCGACACTATTTAAATCTGTCTGGTCAAAAAAAGCTACATAAGTGCGAAGTTGTTTTGAAAAACAGACTCCTAAATCAGGAAAATCTCCTAATAGTGAAGTCACCTTAAAGACCGAAGTATTAGACTAATTTCTGGCCCAACCTCAACTTTTTATTGTATTTTATCCGCCATACAATGTTTGCGCCAAGAATCAACAATGTTGAAAATGATAAAGCGAGAAGGAAATATTGTCCACATGATAAGGTTACGCAAGTTAGACGCAGACAGAAGACAAGTGTCGTTAAAAAAAGATTGAATGGGGTAATTTGATTACGCAAGTTTTCTAAAGTTTAGAGAGAGAGGGGGGGAAATAAAGAGTAAGAAAGATGAGTGGAGGGAGGTATGAAGGAAACTAAGGAGAGAGAAGAACAACGAGAAAGATTGAGAGAGACAGAGAGAAGGAGAGAGAGAGAGAGAAAGAGAGAGAGACAGAGAGAGAGAGAGAGACAGAGAGAGAGAGAGAGAGAGAGAGAGAGAGAGAGAGAGGGAAAGAGACAGAGAGAAGTAGGATGAAGAGAGAGGGAGAGATGACAACTAAGAAAAAATGAGAGTAAAGAAGAAGAGAGGGCGGGAGTAGAGAGAGAAAAGAACAGAGACAGAGAGAGAGAGAGAGCAAGAATGAGGAACCGCATAAGAGAGAGAGAGAGAGAGGAACAAAGAAAAAGATTGAGAGAGAGAGAAAATTAAGGAGAGAATTCGTCCAGTTCAGACTTATGTGGCGTATGGCACAGGTGGGCCAATAAATGGTACGTTTTTTAGGTGGGCGAATAAATGGTACACTTAGCCCCGCACAGTATCTTAAGGCCTGGGATTACCCGCAAAGTATTTTAAGGCCAGGGATTACTATTATAATCCTATGATACCAAATTACCCTCTTGTGTCTCCAAAATTGCATGAAGTTTGTCATGGGATCTAAAGACATGCTTATCCAAATCAGGTGTAGTTTTCCATAGATTCTTTGAAAGACTCTTGAAAAGTATTTTAGTTGTCTCTTAAAAGTCCCAAAAGGTAAAATATAGGTAATCTGAAGGAGAAAAGAGCCAGATTTCAGATCTCAATATTTCACATGTGAATGGCTCTTATGGCCCTTTTCCTATAGGAAGGTACCTACTCTCATATGAAATAATAATAGTTAGGTACTTGGTGCTTATCTATACTCTCACATTAATAACCTATGAATAACACAAGACTGTTACCTGCTGCATAGGTCCTCACAATGGGTAGGTATGATAAATATTATTACCTATGGAAACTTTGCACTCTACACATGAAGAGCTCGCTACATACAGGGTGAATCGGTTGTACTATAACCACCTACAAAGTTATGTATAGCTCATCAAAATATGTAGTTTTAGAAAGAGAGAGAGAGAGAGAGAGAGAGAGAGAGAGAAAGAAAGACAGGATAGATACTGTTGATAAATCGCTGAATTAGGAAGCAATAAAATGAAATTAGAACAGTCCAAGGTCACATAAAAATATTACAAGGTCATACAAATAAATGCAAGTCAAGCTTTTAGATGAGATGGACACCCTGTATACCTACTAGACGTAAAAAAAACGACATTTATATATTTTGTACAGAAATAAAATTTTATTTTGTTTTTCTTCCTCTCTCTCAAGTTTGAAAATCAATTTCAAGTGCTTTATACTCTCCTTCCTTCCTTCCTTTCTCTCTTCCTTCCTTCCTTTCTTGTCCTCCTCTTTTTCTCCTTTTCCTTCTTCTCCTCTTCCTCCATATTTTGTACAGAAATAAAATTTTATTTTGTTTTTCTTCCTCTCTCTCAAGTTTGAAAATCAATTTCAAGTGCTTTATACTCTCCTTTCTTTCTCTCTTCCTTCCTTCCTTCCTTTCTCTCTTCCTTTCTTGTCCTCCTCTTTTTCTCTTTCTCCTCTTCCTTCTCCTCAAATCCGTTCTGTTTGGCGTGCAATCCCTTCATTCCCTCCCAAATGTTAAGCTAGGAGAAAATGAATATAGGTACCAGGTGCTGGGAGTGAAATTTGAAAAATATGCGACGTTCGACACAATGGCATATGGAAGGAGAAGCAGGAACAGTCAATATAAATATTGTGACATAAATAACCTCCGTAATAAACACAAAATAGGAACTGCCAAATACAGACACGAACTTACCTAACCTGCCTGTGTTTATGAGAAATCATTGCTTTTTGTATTTTTTTATTCCTTTGAATACCTATTTTGTTTTTTCACTTTTCAGGCATTATTTGTTCAACATAATATTATAATCTCTATAAATGTAGGTACCTACCTACAGTGTTCGTTAGCACATCCCTCATTTCCAAATCTCCATAAACCAGGAGTGCACAATACTCCTTAGGTATGAGATGGAAATTCTCAATTACCTTAGCTCACTCAAAATGATAGGCGCTATGATTCACCACACAATGATACCCGATTCCTAGTAGTATAACGTATAACCCAGTACCTAGGTTACTCCATGACTCCATGGCTTTGGTCGAACGTATTGGGCGAATAGGGCTTCAAGAGCTAGGGTAAGTGTACCATTTATTCGCCCACTTAAAAAACGTACCATTTATTGGCCCACCTGCCCACATATATTTTTCTAATTTTTGATCGTTAAACATCAATGGCCTCTCAAAACAATCATCAGTCATACGCAACATTCTTCAAATTTAAAAATGTGTTATTTCTTGATTCTGTGAAGTCTGTGAACATATTGTGATCATGTGAACATCCATTGTGATCATGTGAACACCTATTGAATTTACGCTCTGAATAAATGATAAGTTGATAAGGCTTGAAACTTTTTTACTTTTTTGCATTTTTGCTCCTCAAAGAAATGCTAATAACCGACTAGAATGTTACTGAATGCCAGTAAACTGATTTTCAATTCATTTCTGCCAGTCGACTGGCTTAAAGCAGGACAGCCCGACTAGGTACCTGTTGTCTTCATGTAAACCAATCATCGCATCATCCGGTGGGATAGCACTTTGAACGTTCCTCTCGTTTCCTTACTATCCAAGCACTCTATTCGTTGAGTAAGTAATCTTTATTTCCATTCAAGCTGCAAGTTCTGTTAGTTCTGCTAAAATGTCTTTTCTCCCCTTGCTCTTTCTTTTAAGAAAGACTGAAGCTCTGAAAAGGACACGACAATTTAAATGTTCATGATTCTATGTCACATTT
This sequence comes from Diaphorina citri, assembly GCF_000475195.1. Taxonomy (NCBI): domain Eukaryota; kingdom Metazoa; phylum Arthropoda; class Insecta; order Hemiptera; family Psyllidae; genus Diaphorina; species Diaphorina citri. The sequence goes on along the minus strand of NW_007377983.1, from coordinate 104,510 downwards.
ATAAACTGCGGATTTCACTCCAGATCACTCAAATCCAGTTTACAATTCCAGAAGTAAAAAATAAATAAAATTGCATATAAAATTCCCCAGTTTTAGCTTCCCCTGAAAAGTATGCGAAATGATTGTTATAGGATAGGCTGTATTGTTCCTTATTGAACGATACACACTAGAGCAGCTTGCTTATTGTCGACATGTCAGCAGAGGGGGAGGGGGGTGGTACTAGATTCAGTGGTGTAGAAATTTTAATGACCCCCTCCCCTCTCCTCTCCCTGCCTTCCCCTCCACTCTCCTCTCCCTCCTCCACTGTAATACTCGTTATTTTCAGGCATTATAGAAGATTCTAGGAATTCCGGGTGACAACCCACACAGTATCTTAAGGCCTGAGATTACCCGCACAGTATCTTAAGGCCTGAGATTACCCGCACAGTATCTTAAGGCCTGAGATTACCCGCACAGTATCTTAAGGCCTGGGATTACCCGCATAGTATTTTAAGGCCAGGGATTACTATTATAATCCTATAATACCAAATTAGCCACTTGTGTCTCCAAAATTGCATGAAGTTTGTCATGGGATCTAAAGAACGCCTTATCCAAATTAGATGTAGTTTTCCATAGATTCTTTGAAAGACTCTTGAAAAAGTATTTTAGTTGTCTCTTAAAAGTCCCAAAAGGTAAAATAGGTAATCTGGAGGAGAAGAGAGCCAGATTTCAGATCTCAATATTTCACATGTGAATGGCTCTTACGGCCCTTTTCCTATAGGAAGGTACCTACTCTCATATGTATGATAATAAGAGTTAGGTACTTGTCTACTCTCACATTAATAACCTATGAATATAACTAGACTGTTACCTGCTGTATAGTTCCTGACAATGGGTAGGTATGATAAATATTATTACCTATGGAAACTTTGCACTCTACACATGAAGAGCTCGGTACATACAGGGTGAATCGGTTGTACTATAACCACCTACAAAGTTATATATAGCTCATCAAAATATGTAGTTTTTTTAGAGAGAGAGAGAGAGAGAGAGAAAGATTTTTTTTTTATATATATATATATAAAGGGGACAGTAAATGCGGTCTTATCGTCCTGAAAGCGTAGAGAGAAGGAAGACAGGATAGGTAGTGTTGATAAATCGCTGAATTAGGAAGCAATAAAATGAAATTAAAACAGTCCAAGGTCACATAAAAATATTACAAGGTCATACAAATAAATGCAAGTCAAGCATTTAGATATGATGGACACCCTGTATACCTACTAGACGTAAAAAAAGCGACATTTATATATTTTGTACAGAAATAAAATTTTATTTTGTTTTTCTTCCTCTCTCTCAAGTTTGAAAATCAATTTCAAGTGCTTTATACTCTCCTTCCTTCCTTCCTTTCTCTCTTCCTTCCTTCCTTTCTTGTCCTCCTCTTTTTCTCCTTTTCCTTCTTCTCCTCTTCCTCCTTCTCTTTCTCCTCTTCCTTCTCCTCAAATCCGTTCTGTTTGGCGTGCAATCCCTTCATTCCCTCCCAAATGTTAAGCTAGGAGAAAATGAATATAGGTACCAGGTGCTGGGAGTGAAATTTGAAAAATATGCGACGTTCGACACAATGGCATATGGAAGGAGAAGCAGGAACAGTCAATATAAATATTGTGACATAAATAACCTCCGTAATAAACACAAAATAGGAACTGCCAAATACAGACACGAACTTACCTAACCTGCCTGTGTTTATGAGAAATCATTGCTTTTTGTATTTTTTTATTCCTTTGAATACCTATTTTGTTTTTTCACTTTTCAGGCATTATTTGTTCAACATAATATTATAATCTCTATAAATGTAGGTACCTACCTACAGTGTTCGTTAGCACATCCCTCATTTCCAAATCTCCATAAACCAGGAGTGCACAATACTCCTTAGGTATGAATAGGTGTGAAATCAGCATCAGAACGTAAATAACTCGGCGCAAAAACCTTCTTTCCCCATGACACACTAGTAAAAGTACGTACCTAAAGTAGTAACAACGGGTAAGAGATGTTTCATGTCCTCCAATTTCTTTCACTCAAACTTGTGGAAGATCTCAGCATCCTCTGATTTATTTCTTCCATTACAATATTTACCCGCCTTGTCATAAGGAACTGAAACTAATACGTTGAGGAAAAGGAAAATAAATGAAAAAGAAGAAAGAAAAGAAAAGAAATGGTTAGTTGGAGAAATAAATGGAAAGAGAGAGAAGGACTGACGGCGACCTTAATAAATGACATTTCATTGTAATGTAGGGGAGAGGAGGGGGTTTAGGGGAGGGGGGTCCTTAAGGGTTGCACTCAGAAGTATCATGACAATCATCATGTCATTGTGACAGAATGTGAAATTGGATCCTGAGAGTACCAAAAATTAAAATATTTGTGCTGAAGCAGAGAGCCTCTTCATATTTGTGAATATCACGGGCCTCCTTTACTATGAATTCCCACTTAACATTAAACAGAAATCAAATCATGAACATACATGCGGTAGAGTGTCGTCACAGCTTTTGTGGATATCATAGCATTGAATCATTTACTATTACATATTGACACGTATTATTAATCCTTTTAACCGGTGATGCCTCTACTGGTTTGCTTCTTGTCCTTCTTGATTAAAGTGGCAACTTAACTGTCTTCTCGAGGCTAAGTGCAACTTAAAATCCCTGAATTACAAACAAAGAGCCGAAAAAATTATGAAAATTCCAATGTGCAAAGCCTAGTGTCATAACCATGCGCTCAGCTACGGAGCGTAAAAAGGAACCCCTCAAAATAGAGATAACAGGGATAGGTCAGAACTATTAGACATTTTGGTGACCCCTGCCCTGAGTCCTCCAAGGTCCATTATGATGAACTGCAGTGATATTTTCAAGAGTTATGGCTAATTAATAATAAATAATGAATGTATCCTCATATACATACACAGCAGCCATTGTTTAGAATGGCTCTGGCTGTGGTGAATAGGAAATGAGATGGACAGAATACTGGGGACTTGGAATAGAGAATGAGCTGTATATTCAATGGGGCTTGACGGGATTATGATGGGGTTTGAGGATTGGAATACATCAAGGCCGGGTAGAAGGATTACTGGTTGCCAAGGCCGGGTCAGAAATAGATTGACTGGTCCTAGTCCCGTTGCCTGATGAAGAGGTTGTGAGTCCCCAAGAAGCAGAAGAATTTCAGTGTGATTTAACCGGGGCGCGGTGCGGTGTTCGAGGACGAATGCTATAGGTATCTGTCATAGGTAGGTATAATAGTAAAAAAAAAACCCGTACGTACGTAACGTACAGACCATGGGCTAAAAACCACTTTTTTGGAATCAGGGGATCCCAAAAGGGATATTTCCACCCATTTCCCGATTTTGAAAATTTGGACCGATTGCAATACTTTCTCATTACCTTGTATAGATGTATAGGTTCCCTATACGTAAGGGTAATAGAAAGTAAAAAAATCTACTTACGCACGACAACCATCTGCATTGACTTGTAAGCCGTGGAAAACTTGGGTGCATCAATAGTGACTTCACAGCTAAGATTTCCGGACAGCTGAAACCCAACTTTGCGCAGAACTACTTGACTAGCGTTAGACAGGGACAGCTGAAACATAATGAGAAAGAGACAACATGTTATTATCCGTATATATTACTATCATATATTTTAGGGACTAGGTTACCAGATTCATTCTGATATACTTGACGACTTTGGAGTAAAGAGTAAAGTCGATGCTCGAAGATATATGTAGTAATTATTATGTAGGTATTCTCCGGAGCAAGCTCCTAGCTTTCTACGGGCATACTCCAAGATCACCAAACATTTCTACATGAACCTATTATAGTTCCCAGCATGAAAAGGGATTCTTTTGAAGGGAATTATTCCAAATCACCGAATGCATTACTAATTACTATCACTTGACTTGCTGGATAAATTTCATCCGGGGATGTTGTGGTTAGGCTAATGTTGATTTTGAGGCTATCGCATGAAATATTATAGGGACCTCTTCGGGTCATTTTTAACAGCACGTGTTGTTCTGGACTAGACATCGTACACTTTTTGAGGTTGACTGTGCGGCTTCGGTTGAGTTATGGTTGTCCTAAACCTAAAGCCTAAACGGTCCTCCGTCTATAATGTCTAAATACCGACAAAGGGTAACGTTGCTTAACTTTAGTGATAATTTGGAAGCTGGTGCATGCAGCGTTCTATCCCCGCTGGCTTAGGAAAGGTGTAGAAAAATCAAAAGAAGACAATCCCAGGCAGGTACTTTATCTACATAGGAAATTATCTTGGGAAAGATTTCTAGTTTCTAGGAAATTTTGAAGATGCTCATAGACTGCAAAGCTCCGTCGGTGAATTTATTTAAATGATAGTGAGGCCAAGAAAAATCTGAGCCAGCGAGAGAGAGAGAGAGAGAGAGAGAGAGAGAGAGAGAGAGAGACAGAGAGAGAGAGAGAGAGAATATGAATACCAATAACTATTTACGTTGGAGAAGAACCAAAGAAGAAACTTGTTAATAAATTAAGAAGATAAAAAATAAAATAAAAACAGAGCCTCTTTTTTCTCTCTCTCTCATACGGGGTCGAAAGGATTAATTACCACAAGAAATCCTTCCTGGCATTTCTGAGGCGACAATATTAAAACACGACACAGTTCCAATTTCCACTCCAAGTAACAGTATGTGTATGGGTGATATCTATGCCATGTAGACCAGGGTCGTATCCAAGATTTTGTCGAGGGGGGCCCAAGGATCCAAACACTAATGGACGGGGGGTGGATGTTCCAATTTTTCGGGGTCTGGCCCACAGTACTAGAGGGAAAAAAGGGGGGGGATTGGGCCCCCCTCCCCCCCTAAAAACAGCCCTGATGTAGGTATGTGTATAGGTGATATCTATGCTCTGTATATTCTAAACTCGTAAGTTACACTCACAAGAATCGCGTGATTTCGCGCCATAAGTCATCCCTCCCTTAGGAAAAGTGAAAGTAAGGTGAGAGAGAGAGAGAGAGAGAAAAAGAGGGAGGGAGAGAGAGAGACAGAGAGAGAGAGGACTTAGAGAAGTAAGGTGAGAGAGAGAGAGAGAAAGAGAGGGAGGGAGAGAGAGAGAGAGAAAGAGAGAGAGAGACAGAGAGAGGGAGAGAGAGAGGACTTAGAGAAGTAAGGTGAGAGATGGAAGGGAGAGGAGGGGAGGAGGAAGAAGTGAAGAGAGAGTTCAGGGGGAAGAAAGAGAGAGAGAGAGAGGACTTAGAGAAGTAAGGTGAGAGAGAGAGAGGTTGGGGCGAGGTTAGGGATGTCGGTGGGGGGGGGGATCAGGACATAAATAAGGTGCGCGAGAGAGAGAGAGAGAGAGAACTTATAGAAGTCAGAGAGAGAGAGAGAGAGGAGGAAGAGGGGAGAGGGGGAAGGTAGAAAGAAAGAGAGAGGGCCGGCAGATCAGGACATAAATCCTAAGGTGCGAGAGAGAGAGAGAGAGAGAGAAAGAGAGGACTTGGAAGTAAGGAGAGAGATGGACGGTAGGAAGAGAGAAAGATAGAAGAGAGGTGAGAAGTAAAGGTCTAAGGAGGCTAGAAAATCAGAGTGGATGGGTGAAAAGGGAGTTAGCTAGGGACAGAAGCGATGGGGATGATAACTGGGCCTTGTAGAGGGGGGGGGGGGGCGAGGGGGGGCCCTCGAGCTGCAGTTTTCTCCTTTACTGTAGTCTGTAGTGCAATAGTCCTAAACTAAAATGAACGCGGCACACAAGGGATCAGAAAGAGACCGCCTTAGCATAATAATACCTACTGTAGGCCAGACTCCGAAAATTTGGATCCCCCTCCCCCCTCGACAAAATCCTGTATGCGGCCCTGATAATAATTAAATCCGCCCCAGGCGGGAATCGAACCCGCGGCCTAGCGCTTACAAGGCAGACGCACTACCAACCAAGCTAACTAGGCTGGCTGTACCTATGTTTGAACACTTTGAACGATTACATAATTGTTTTGCAAATGGTTTTCATTCCCCTCGCAATGTTGATGTCGGTTCCCAATTTGAAATTAAGAAGAGTAGGTAAATACTTATTTCTCTGTCTCCTGTTAATCACTTATTACTACAATAAGTTAGGGATATAAAAACAGAAAACACATAGGTAGGTACCAATAAAATATCAACTGAAATTGAAATACTCGGGGCTGAATCCGCTCGAAAACACAAAATGAATGTGTCGACATAAAAGGAAACATACTCATACCTAAATGTGTACCAGTACCTCTATGAAAAACGAAAGAAAGAATAAAGAAATAGGTTAATCATTTGTACTAAAGGAAAAGAAATGTAGCATAAAAAAAAAATAAAGAAGGAAAATATGGAGAGAGAAAAAAGGGAAAATAACATTCAGTGACTTATCATGGCAATCCCTAAAGTAGAATAAAAGGGAAACGAGAAGAAAAGCGAAGAGATGAGAGAAGAAGTCACAAAAAGTTTCGTCATGTTTAACAGAAAGAAGAAAAAAACGGACTTGCGACTGTGAGACTCTCAAAGTGAAACTATCTTTTGTTGAGGTTTCTTTGAAGGAACTGTAAAAACGGTGGTCTTATCGTCCCGAAATTGTAACGAGGAGGACAGGATAAAAGAAAGAGGCAGCGGTTCTGAGAACAAACCAGTTGGAATAAAGTTCGCCCCGGGCAGAAACATGTTCATAAAAATCGGACGAACCATTCAGCAGTTAGTAAAGTAAACAATCAGGTAAAAATAAACCCCCAATGCCGAATTCAAAATTCCTCGGCCAAGAAAGGACAGACCTGGAGTAGAATTCTAGTCCACCTCTGAAGAACTGGTCCAGCTGGTCCTCCAGCCTCCATCTGCAATACATTCGTCTACCTTGAAGTGAAGCTGTTTAATGCGCGCCACTCAGACCGTCTGACAGACCTGTAAACCCCCAATGCCGAATTCAAAATTCCTCGGCCAAGAAAGGACAGACCTGGAGTAGAATTCTAGTCCACCTCTGAAGAACTGGTCCTCCAGCCTCCATCTGCAATACATTCGTCTACCTTGAAGTGAAGCTGTTTAATGCGCGCCACTCAGACGGTCTGACAGACCTGGGTCTCAAGCTTCTTCCGTCACACACGTTAAGACGGTCCTCACAGATCTAGGTCTCAAGCTTCTTCCACCACACACGTTAAGACGGTCCTCACAGATCAAGGTCTCAAGCTTCTTCCACCACACACGTTAAGACGGTCCTCACAGATCTAGGTCTCAAGCTTCTTCCACCACACACGTTAAGACGGTCCTCACAGATCTAGGTCTCAAGCTTCTTCCACCACACACGTTAAGACGGTCCTCACAGATCTAGGTGTCAAGCTTCTTCCACCACACACGTTAAGACGGTCCTCACAGATCAAGGTGTCAAGCTTCTTCCACCACACACGTTAAGACGGTCCTCACAGATCTAGGTCTCAAGCTTCTTCCACCACACACGTTAAGACGGTCCTCACAGCTCTAGGTGTCAAGCTTCTTCCACCACACACGTTAAGACGGTCTTCACAGATTTATCTTCCACCACACACGTTAAGACGGTCCTCACAGATTTAGGTCTGTCAGACACTTACGCTAGCCTTTCGGCCCAAACCCCGCATTTTATCTTCCACCACACACGTTAAGACGGTCCTCACAGATCTAGGTCTCAAGCTTCTTCCACCACACACGTTAAGACGGTCCTCACAGATTTATAGGTCTGTCAGACACTTACGCTAGCCTTTCGGCCCAAACCCTGCATTTTAATATCAATTTGTTGACTTGCCTTGGGCGGCTGAGGCTTACTGGTCACCTTTCCACTCTAAAGGACCAATTTTAATTTCATTATGTACTTAATTCATTCAATTATGATTCAATTTATTGTTAACCATTGTTTGTGAAGACACCTTGTCACTCGCTCCTCACGGCGAACGTTCACATACTCCACTCTAAAGGACCAATTTTAATTTCATTATGTACTTAATTCATTCAATTATGATTCAATTTATTGTTAACCATTGTTTGTGAAGAAACCTTGTCACTCGCTCCTCACGGCGAACGTTCACATAATAAAATATGAATTCAAAGTCTTATGTCCCCCTCGCTCTCGTTCTTTCCCATGATGACATCTCTCTACCTGTTACTCTCGACGCAAAATGAAACTTTCCTTTGCTTTCTTCATCCGAAAAGGCCATAAGGGCATTGCATTCCCTCTCTTCTCTCCCCTAAACCTTCCCTTTTACTAGATATTCCTTCTTCTAGAAATTCCCTCTTCCAGACATTCCCTTTCGCCATCCCTTGGTATTTTACCTCTCCAGAATCTTATTTACCTTTGGATCCATTCTTACCTCTCTTCGCGCAATCATTTATTACCTCCCGAGTGAATGAGCCAATCGTTCTGATCACGAGTAACTAGAGAACCCCCTGTCAGCCTAGTTAACTTGGTTGGTAGCGCGTCTGCCTTGTAAGCGCTAGGCCGCGGGTTCGATTGCCGCCCGTGGCGGATTTTATCCTGATGGGATAGTGTTCGTTCTCGGAACGGCTGGCTTTCTCCTGTCCTGTCTTCTTTCTCTTCGATTTCGGGACGATAAGACCTTAGCAGTTACAGTTCTCTCTATCAAACCTCTTTTTTTTTTAAAGAGAAAAAGAGAGAACAGCCCCCCTGTTTTTAAGGGCAAAGGGCTCTCTCCCAAAGTGTACTACACCGTCAAAGGGCTGTCTTTCACAAAATATGTAAAATAAAAGGCAATAATATTATTTTAAAATATAAAGGTAAAATCATCGGTACCTGCGGCCCTTGATACAAATTGCCGCAGGTGATTCTCGTTATGTGAAATAGTGTTATCGGTATGGGAAATGATATTATCAAAGGATTAACATATTTTCAGGCATTACCATTTTACAATATACTGTCGTCGGAAATTTTTTTTCAAAGGTGGGCGTACCTACATTATCAGAACATTGGCCCTCGAGAAAAATAATTATAATATTTTCTCTTTGTAATGAACATCGGAGATTTTTTTTGCTCAGAGTGACATAAAAATCATAAAATACAATGATTACCTTTTTGGAGATTTTTTTTACTTTTTTCATGTCCATTTGATTTTCTTTGTGTTTGACAAAGCTTTGTGTGATCCATAAGGGGGTGGGTAAATGAGTAATATTATAATTATTCGTTGGAAAACGATGATTTTTTCTTGTGGCTTAAAAAAATTACTCAATTAGGTACAAAAAAAAGGACCCATAAAAGGTATTATGATTGTGTGAAGTATGAATGTACTATCGGAAATAATAAATCTCATTCCCTAATTAAAAAATATACCTTATTAATACCAAATTAATTAACACATCCCATGAATTTTCCAGCCTAATAGTTCCCTTGGAGGGTAAAGCCGAGAGCTTCTACCTTGTAAGCGCTAGGTCACGGGTTTGATTCTCTCTCCAGGGCGGATTTCATCCTGAACGGATAAGATTCGTCCTCGGAACGGCTGGCTTTCTCCTATCCTGTCTTTCTTCTCTTTTCGATTTCGGGACGATAAAACCTCTCAGCAGTTTTTTTTTTTTTTTTTTTTTTTTTTTGGGGTTTGACAGAGGGAACCTTTACTGCTATGGATGGTCTTATCGTCCCGAAATGGAAGAGAGAAGGAAGACAGGATAGAGAACAAGCAGCGTTCCGAGAACGACATGTATCCCATCAGGATAAAGAAATCCGCCGGGCGGAATCGAACCGCGCTAGCGCTTACAAGGCAGACGCACTACAACTAAGCTAACAGGCTTGGTCTCTCAGCAGTTACAGTCCCTTATGAAACCTCTTAACGAAAAAAGAAAACTCAAGTTAACCCTACGTAATAATCGAAAATAATCAGTCCGTCATTGTTGTTGCGGTCTTCGTAGCGAAGGTTGCACCACACCCACCACACACATCCCATCACACACCCACCACCACACACCGCATCCACCACCACACACACACACCACACCACACCCATCACACACATCCCCCCCACACACAACACACCCACCACATACACACACACCACACCCATCCCACCACACACACACACCACCTACCACCCACCACACACAACCACCCACCACATACACACCCACACACACACACAAACACACACACCACACACCGAACCGTTTTCTCGTGAAAAAAGGACAAAAACGGGGCTGTCAATAAAATAGGCCATTTTCTTCACGTTTTTGAACCGCCGCCATTTTGAATCAGGATGGAATGTGACAATTTTAAGTAGCCTATGTCACCCCGAGTACTCTTCTTAAAAACCACAAAAAATTTCATCAAATTCGGTCGAGTCGAGCCGTTTTCTCGTGAAAAGAGGACAACCAAAGGTCTATTTAGCGTAACAGACAGACATTCACACATACATATGTACATACAGACTAGGGTGACCGTAAGGTATGGGGAGAAAAAAAAAATGTTGGATTTTTGTCAACGGGAACCCCACAAAGTATTAAGTTCTTCCAGATTTTAAGATAGCCAAAGTTTGAGCACGATTGGAACATGTTAACACGTGCCGACGGATTTTTTTTTTTTTTTAAGAGGTTTGACCGAGGGAACTGTAACTGCTATGGTCTTATCGTCCCGAAATCGAAGAGAGAAGGAAGACAGGATAGGAGAAAGCCAGCCGTTCCGAGAGCGAACATTATCCCATCAGGATAAAATCCACCCCGGGCGGGAATCGAACCCGCGGCCTAGCGCTTACAAGGCAGTCGCACTACCAACTAAGCTGACTAGGCTGGCTTAAGAGGGGAAATGTGTGAGATGAAATTCTCCACTAATAAATCGTTGCATTTTGCATACTCACAATACTTCACGGCGCTCATACAAAAATGACAATGAAATTCTAGGAATTTTAATTGTTTTAAGCATAAATTTTATGTTTTCACTTGGACTCGAACCACCAACCTCCAGATCCGAAGTCCTCTGAGCTAACCACTACGCCAATAAATGGATGGGTGACTTAAAGGAATAGAGGGAGAACGGGCTCTAGTCTTGATTTTAAATCATTACATGAAAGCAAAATCAAATCAATAATAATAACAATAAACTGAATATTAAATAAATTAGGTAGGTACATAAGTACTGATTTTCTTCAACCACGATCGAATAAACTACGGGCTAAAAAATTCCCGGAGGGACGGACCCAGCTTGTTACATTATGAACTCGTGTTAATGCGAGTGCAGATGCATAAATTAAGCACAGATAATGAATATTATTATTGTTGTTGTTAATTCTGTTTTTGTTTTAAATACAATAATGCTCTGCTTTTTAATACTTTTCTACTTTGCAGCAGGATACAGGGTGTGGCTTTTGTATTGAAATAAAAAGTGCTTAGGTATTTATTTATTAATTTATTTTTCAGAAACAGCAGGATTATAAAATAATAGTACCTAAGTACCTACCTACGTATTTAGTTAATGACCGAAACTTAGACCAAACGAAAGTAAAAAAAAAAAAAAAAAAATCCCCAACATTTTCATTTAACTAAAGCGATTTTGAACTATAGCGGCCAATTTCCTGAAAGCATAGAACTAAAAGTATAAAATCTAACCTAAAGCTCTCTCTCTTTCTTTCTCTCTCTCTCTCTCTCTCGCATCGGATAGAAAGAATCAGAAAGCTGTATAAAGTTAAAGCTTTAAACCACAGTATCCCACTACTTTCAACCCCATCGTTAACCCAAGGTTAACTCTCCTAGCATCTTCCTATGCCCACACAGATTAACCCACTCCCTGATGTCTACTCCCTTATTTAACCCAGATACACCCCCCCCCATACTGGCCTGTACCTTCTCAGTCCCAGAACCCGGAATGGAGGCCTGGAATAAAAATTTCATCGAATTGCTCCTATTAGTAAAATGATTTAAATTTCTTTTAATTCTCACACCAAATCGATAAAAAAGGAGACAATCAGACAATCCAATCAAAATCAAAACTAATTTTATATTTTAGCTTATCCCTCCTTTTGTCCATATTTTTTAACCCATGTGTCATGCTGTCATGTAGCAGCACATCTGCAGATACATATAATATAGCCCAACATCATCCCAGTCTGGGAAGCCCCCAACCTAGTCGTTCCGCATCATCTTGCCCTCAGAAGTGTAATCCTCACCCCTAGCCCTCTTCGTCCAAAAAAGGCCTAATCCCCTGCCCCAATGGCCCTTATTGTCCAGAAGGCCTTATGATAATCCCCTCTCTCCCATCGTGCTTCATGTCTAAAAGGCCTGTAGGCCTGACAGGATTGAATCAGGGTCAGAGCACACAACACCACATTATCGGCATCAGGGCATCAGACTGGGGATATATAAACCATCTCGTTATTCCGCCTCGCATAATAATTACACCTAAGTATAATATCGGTCACTTTTGACCCCCTCTAAGCCCCTTGGCCACCTCCCACGACCCCTAACCCCCTGGTACACCCACCCAGCTAGCCACCCCTTGCACTGTCTACCCCCTCCTCTCCCGATCCTGTAGTTCTATATCCCCGATTTTGAAAATTTGGACCGATTGCAATACTTTCTCATTACCTTGTATAGATGTATAGGTTCCCTATACGTAAGGGTAATAGAAAGTAAAAAAATCTACTTACGCACGACAACCATCTGCATTGACTTGTAAGCCGTGGAAAACTTGGGTGCATCAATAGTGACTTCACAGCTAAGATTTCCGGACAGCTGAAACCCAACTTTGCGCAGAACTACTTGACTAGCGTTAGACAGGGACAGCTGAAACATAATGAGAAATAGACAACATGTTATTATCCGTATATTACTATCATATATTTTAGGGACTAGGTTACCAGATTCATTCTGATATAAGTACTTGGCGACTTTGTGGAGTAAAGAGTAAAGTCGATGCTCGAAGATATTATGTAGTAATTATTATGTAGGTATTCACCGGAGCAAGTTCCTAGCTTTCTACGGGCATACTCCAAGATCACCAAACATTTCTAAATGAACCTATAGTTCCCAGCACTGATCACAGAATTCACAATTTAGATAAAGGCCGGGCGCCACACCGGACGGTGATTTGAGCTTTTGCCGTTCGCGCACTTAACGGAACGCTTGAAATCATCTCTATAGATTTATACGTCCTGAAAATCCTGAAATGTACCTACCTACATTTATTTTCAATCAAAAGGCCGGGCGCCACACCGGACGGTGATTTGAGCTTTTGCCGTTCGCGCACTTAACGGAACGCTTGAAATCATCTCTATAGATTTATATTACGTCCTGAAATGTACCTACATTTATTTTCAATCATGTGTGTGAAACACATCATGTCACTCAAACTAGGGGGAGCAAAATATAATTTCTTTTCCCTAATTATAAAAGAATTTGATGAGGCTAGTAAAAGAAAACGAGATTGACAGGTTAATTGGCGTGAAATTAGACATGTCAGTAAGTAGTGGTATAATGGGATTGGATAAAGTAGCAATACTGTTGATATGATTCCTATCTTGGTTTCTTTAATGAAGAATAGAGACAATTAGGGGGAGAAAAATTACATTTTTTAGACATAACAGACGGAGAGATTTGAGTGTACCTACTGCAAATAACAAGTGGACTTCATCTGTGTCTTAATGACATTTTTTATCTCCTCTGAAAAAGTAACAATTAATGCACGGGTACGGATAAAGTCCCTCTTGTATTCTGGACTTTTAGCCTCTTTCTTCCGAACCTCTGTCCCATCTTATACACCTCCCAAATCTACCTCTCTCTCTCTCTCTCCCATATGTCGCACCTCTTCACATCTTTCTTTATGATATATTTTAGAATATTCTCTCTTTCCTTTCTCCCTCTTTTTTCCTCTCTCCTTCCCTCTTGTATTCTGGACTTTTAGCCTCTTTCTTCCGAACCTCTGTCCCATCTTATACACCTCCCAAATCTACCTCTCTCTCTCTCTCCCATATGTCGCACCTCTTCACATCTTTCTCTATGATATATTTTAGAATATTCTCTCTTTCCTTTCTCCCTCTTTTTTCCTCTCTCCTTCGTCACCTCTCTGTCTGGTGATGTCTCGACCTTTTCCTTCCTATTATTTCTCCTCCTCCTTCTCTTCCTTCTACTTTTCTTCTTTCTCTCTCCTCCAATTCTCCTCCTTCTCTTCCTTCTACTTTTCTTCTTTCTCTCTCCTCCAATTCTCCTCCTCCTTCTCTTCCTTCTACTTTTCTTCTTTCTCTCTCCTCCTCCAATTCTCCTCCTCCTCTTCCTTCTGCTTCAATGGGTTTAAAATTCCTCTGCAACGAGAATAAAATTTTGATTTACTATCTGCCGCCCCAAACCCAGAATATCTGCGACCCCCTCCCCCTCTGTTCCCATTGTTTTAATGACTGAGGCGAAAGATAATAGTTTCTAGTGGCATATAATAGGTACCAAACCTCCCAACCAAAGCTACAGAAACGAAGCCGCGTATCTACACTGTTCTCCCCAAAAAAAATGTTTTGTTTCCCCAAAAAAATGTTTGCAATCCTGTGACGCAAATCTCACACTTTTCATAATTTGACAAGGTTCCTTACATTTTTTAGACATAACAGACGGAGAGATTTGAGTGTACCTACTGCAAATAACAAGTGGACTTAATCTGTGTCTTAATGACATTTTTTATCTCCTCTGAAAAAGTAACAATTAATGCACGGGTACGGATAAAGGCAAAAATACCCTTCAAGTATTAAATTTAAGTTTTACTCCACATTTAACATTTACATAATTATTAGGTAGGAATAGATATTCCAGATCTAGAAACATAATTTATATTATTATACGGGATACCTACTTTTGTTAATTTTTCCGTATACCGTACGGTAAACTCGCAGGGTAAGAAAGTTTGCTCATTAAAAGTAGCAATATAATTGGGACTTTAAACTTGTCTTGCTGTTATGAAAGTCCCCTTCTCCATGCTCTCCCTGTATGTTGCACTAACTTGTTAGGAGCAAAATTATTGTATCACTTGATATAACTGCTCAGTTTGCGTCAAATTTTGCAAAGACTTTAAACTTGTCTTGCTGTTATGAAAGTCCCCTTCTCCATGCTCTCCCTGTATGTTGCACTAACTTGTTAGGAGCAAAATTATTGTGTCACTTGATATAACTGCTCAGTTTGCGTCAAATTTTGCAAAGGGGAAAAATATTATTTTTCCCCCTTAGGAAATTGATACCCTTTTGTGTTGCGCTGCAAATTGAATGTTGAAAAGAACATCTAAGATTTACTCAGATGAGTTAAATGTGAATTCAAAGTTGAGATGAACTCTCTATTAGAATTAGTTTGGAATTGAAAGTTGTAAACTCACAATTGAAATTTGCATTTTTTTATTGAATGTTGAAAAGAACATCTAAGATTTACTCAGATGAGTTAAATGTGAATTCAAAGTTGAGATGAACTCTCTATTAGAATTAGTTGGAAATTGAAAGTTGTAAACTCACAATTGAAATTTGCATTTTTTTAACTTTTTTCTTTCACCTGAGTTCAGTTTTACACACCAGAGATTTCAAATCACTTCAAACTTTTGAAGAAAACAGGGCGATCCATTTTATGCCCTTCCCGACATTTTCACTTCTATTCTATTCTGTTCTACTAATTTGAACTAGGTATTCTATTACTGTACATACAGGTAGAGCTCTAATTTCCAATATTTCAGATCCCAAACAGTAGGTACCTATGTAGCATACTATGTATCGCTGCAATATCCCAAACAGTATTCCTGCTAAGTATATTCCAAACAGTTTACATTGAGAGCTTTATACTCATTGATCTCATTCTTTACTTTGCTCTTTACGTTCTAATCCATCTGTTTTAACATCTTGAAATTCTTGACAGCTTTATTTTTATTTTCAATTATTATTGAAGCATCGATACGTATGCTGTTAGATCTACTATCCCTACTTGTGTCACGCAAGACATTTAGTTGAAGAAACGAAGGGAGGTCTAATTTTCCAAGATTTATATTACATAGGTAGACGATTTTGAGTTCAGTTTTGTCTCTTCATCTGTTTTCTTGTCAGTTTGTTACCCCATAATTACCGAACGTTCTGTCCGACTTTGAAGAAAGTCGTCAGAAATGTTGAACACACAATGAAAATCTCCTAATTGGATTTTGAATCTGATCAGGACAACAAGGGCCCAGTAGGGACTCTTTTTCCAAGGGAGGACAACAGATTACAAAATCACAATACATGTCTATCGGCCGTGAATTTGTAGGATATCATATACAAACTGGAGGCTATTTTGGTACATACCGATTTAGTTTCTTTCATTCGGCAGCAATTTTCTCATTCTCCTTCGTCTTCTCCTTTTGTTTCTTCTTCTTTTTCGTCGTCGTCTTCTTCTACTTCGTCTTTTTCAACAACAAAGAATTCATAAACTGTCTAAGAAAGCGAGAAACTCTTGAAAATTTCTCTGTGGTCTACAGAAGTTTTTCTATTGAACTTCTGTAAGAGAGAGAGAGAGAGAGAGAGAGAGAGAGAGAGAGAGAGAGAGAGAGAGAAGGAGGGGGGAGAGGAATAGAGAGTCAATATTGTTTCAATAGAGTTGGCTACAGTAAAATTCTTATGCAAAACATTCTGAAGGCAACGTCAAGCCATATCGACATAGACTCAATATTGTTTCAATAGAGTTGGCTACAGTAAAATTCTTATGCAAAACATTCTGAAGGCAACGCCAAGCCATATCGACATAGACATATACGTACATAGATGGCATTCAATGATTTGTACCCTATCGTTAAACATCAATGGCCTCTCAAAACAATCATCAGTCATACCCAACATTCTTCAAATTTAAAGATGTGTTATTTCTTGATTCTGTAAACATTTATTGTGATCATGTGAACATCCATTGTGATCATGTGAACACCTATTGAATTTACGCTCTGGATAAATGATAAGTTGATAAGGCTTGAAACTTTTTTACTTTTTTGCTCCTCAAAGAAATGCTAATAACCGACTAGAATGTCACTGAATGCCAGTAAACTGAATTTCAATTCATTTCTGCCAGTCGACTGGCTTAAAGCAGGACAGCCCGACAGGTACCTATTTGTTGTCTTCATGTAAACCAATCATCGCATCATCCGGTGGGATAGCACTTTGAACGTTCCTCTCGTTTCCTTACTATCCAAGCACTCTATTCGTTGAGTAAGTAATCTTTATTTCCATTCAAGCTGCAAGTTCTGTTAGTTCTGCTAAAATGTCTTTTCTCCCCTTGCTCTTTCTTTTAAGAAAGACTGAAGCTCTAAATTTAATCAGAGACTAATATAGACAAGGTAAAGAGGCATCGAGGGGTAAAAGGAATATGTATGCCGTCAAAACAAAAGATTATGCTCTATATTTAGCTATACAATATCTATAGAAGAAAATTTTCATTTTGATGCTGAATGAATGATGGAAATTTTCAATTACCTTAGCTCACTCAAAATGATAGGCGCTATGATTCACCACACAATCATACCCGATTCCGAGTAGTATAACTCAGTAGGTTACTCCATGGCTTTGGTCGAACGTATTGGGCGAATACGGCTTCAAGAGCTATTTGCCATGAAAGCAGAGGAAGAAGAATACTGCCTTCGGACATCATTTATCTCTTGAAAATTCACAAAATAAAATTGATGAGTTTCACCATTTACCTTAAATGTATTTGATACAACTGAGACAGGGAGCTACTTACTTACCTACAGTTGTAGTTAAGCTTTCAACTTATTTCATCTCAGAAAGTAAACAAAAACATACAGAGAAACCAATTACAATCGACTTGAAACTCCATGTACCTACTTTAGCTACCTACCTCTTATATCTTATAACATCAAAAGAGAACTCCTCATATATCTTATGGCTTTCTGCAGAGGAAGAAGAATACTGCCTTCGGACATCATTTATCTCTTGAAAATTCACAAAATAAAATTGATCAGTTTCACCATTTACCTTAAATGTATTTGATACAACTGAGAACAGGGAGCTACTTACCTACAGTTGTAGTTAAGCTTTCTACTTGTTTCATCTCAGAAAGTAAACAAAAACATACAGAGAAACCAATTACAATCGACTTGAAACTCCATGTACCTACTTTAGCTACCTACCTCTTATAACATCAAAAGAGAACTCCTCATATCTTATGGCTTTCTATAAATACCTACATGGTTTCTTGTTTTACCTCAGGGAAGAAAATGCTGAACAGTGTAGACACGCGTAAGTACCTACCTAACAAACCTCATTCCATATTTGTTACTTTTTAATGAATGAATGAAGTGAGATCAAAAATTTGAAGATTCTGCTTTTAGTTTGTCTGTAATAATAGGTAATAATAGATAATAATAAATAATAATAATAATAATAGTGCTTATTTATACTGCTCGTATAGGACTGAAAAGTCCCTTTACTCCAGCAGTAGGCTAACTAATATAGACAAGGTAAAGAGGCATCGAGGGGTAAAAGGAATATGTATGCCGTCAAAACAAAAGATTATGCTCTATATTTAGCTATATATCTAATTATCTATAGAAGAAAATTTTCATTTTGACGCTGAATGAATGATGGAAATTCTCAATTACCTTAGCTCACTCAAAATGATAGGCGCTATGATTCACCACACAATGATACCCGATTCCTAGTAGTATAACCCAGTAGAGGTTACTCCATGGCTTTGGTCGAACTTATTGGGCGAATAGGGCTTCAAGAGCTATTTGCCATGAAAGCAGACGAAGAAGAATACTGCCTTCGGACATCATTTATCTCTTGAAAATTCACAAAATAAAATTGATCAGTTTCACCATTTACCTTAA
>NW_007377983.1:83273-84553 GCF_000475195.1 Diaphorina citri | reverse complement strand
ATCAGGAGAAATTCAATGAATTTCAGTGGAAACTTTAAGAAAAATCGAATTGAAAAAATGGTAGCTTTTAAAGGGACACAAAAAAATCTTTTTCTCAAGCCTTTGGTTGTGTTTGAGGGAGGGTTTTACCAAAACAGGGAATCTTATCTTTTAGTAAATTTTGTGTTCTTTTCAATGGTGCAATCAATTTTTTATTATCTTTATTGGTTCAAGAGATAAAGGCGTTTTAAGGGGACAAGGTATGAAAAATGTTGAAAAACAGAAAATCCTTCATAACTCCGCCCCTGTTGAAAATCGGATCTGTCCAGATAGCTTTTTCTGGTAGCCCTTTAGGTCCTACATCAACCCTCAAGCGTTGTACAGTCGTTCGCGGGACACCCTGTATATAACATTGGTCCACCAGACAGCAACATTCTAGTAGGTACCTACTGTTTTTTTGCACTTACCCTTACAACAATGTACTGTTTTTATATTTGCCCTAACAACATTCAACATAAATTCAACAATGTGACAGACGAAAACAATCCATAAAGAATTCATGCGCTCGAAATGACAACAGAATACAACGAGCAAGCTCCTCATGAAAGAGTTTTTCACGTTTAACAAAACCCTGCTCCGTGTTCTGGGGATAATTCAGTGAACCGAAAAGCGAAAGGCTTAATAAATTATACTTTTGTAAACGTTGTAACAGGAGAGCCTTTGATTACAAATTACAATAGCGTTCTATTACAAATTACAATAGCATTCTACACGCTAGATTCTAGTTTACATTAACATCATTTAGTACAGGACTCGCACAAGTGGTTCGGATGGAAAATGAGCGCGTGTTAGCTTGTATGATGAGAGAGATGTACTAGTATATTTTTTCAGAAATTTGTTTAACCTAAATGTGACATGGATTTTTTTTTTCTAAAGAAAACTGAAGCCCCAACGGTTGAAAAGAGAGATCAAACTCTCTCAACTAGCCAGCCTAGTTAGCTTAGTTGGTAGACTTGGTAGAGCGTCTGCCTTGTATGAGGAGGTTTTCTAAAATAGAAAGGCTAGAGAAAAAGGAGGAGAAGGAAGAGGAGGATAAGGAGGAGGAGGAAAATAATGGAGGAGAGAAAAGTAGGGGAGGGAAGGAAAGAGTTGAAGGCTTATAAGATAAAGATAGGGTAAAGATGGAGGTTTTGTAACATATTAGAAGGAAGGCTGAAGAAAAAGGAGAAGAAGGAAAAGGAGGAGAAGAAGAGGTGGGGAGAAAGTAGAGGAGGAGAAGAAGAGGTGGGGAGAAAGTAGAG
>NW_007377983.1:34037-82699 GCF_000475195.1 Diaphorina citri | reverse complement strand
AAAAAAAAAAAAAAAAATATTAGCACTTAGGTATAAAGTAACTTTAGACGCTTTTTTTTCTCCGAAAATGGCTTAAATGGCCTCTAATTAACCTAAACCGTAGTATAGGCAGGTGTAACGTGAACAATTAACTGGTTAGAGGTTAGACTTTAGAGTTTTAGAGGCAATTAACCTATTTCGCAATAGTGTGATATGCCCCAGCGAAATGTGATATGCTTACACGAGCTAAGTAGGTAATTAGGTAGGTAATAATTACAGTCATGCAAAAGCTTTGGCCTTTTGTTTTATTGTTTACATAAGGAGTGTGTAAGAATTGTGTTGGTCTCTCGTGTTGGGGTAATTATTGGAGGTATTTCACTTTGAAGTTTACTATTTGCTCTCGACTACTGTAGACCTATTAAATAGGGTACATAATAATACATAATTAAGGAGGAGATATGTTATCACTATCACAATAAGTTTTTTTTTCTTTTTTTTTTTAAAGCAATATTACGGTGAAGCTCAAGCATACCTACAGGGTACTTTAGGAAAATTAGAGGTTGTATTTTAGGGAACGATCTGTATTGTATCCATTAGGCTCTGTATTGTATCCATAAGCAATATTACGGTAAAAGCAAACAGAAAGTTTTTCTACTTCCAAAAGTGACCACTCGCATCAGGGCCGTTTATCCCGTTTGCCCCGGGCCTTTTAAGGGGGCATTTAACCTGCCCTGACTCCAATTCTTCCCCTTAGGGAGAACGGACCAAAGACCGTGTTTCTCCCTCTTCTAGTCTTCTCCCTTTGAGAGTAAACTAACAAAACATGGCACAAGTGTGAGTTTAAAAATACATCAAGGGAAGAAAGTTGCAATGGTGAAGGAAGAAAAGGGTAATATTACTATTGTAATTTAATAAAGGAAGAAGGAAGGACCGACTGAAAAAGGAGGATAGTGTAAATGTAAACGTGTTCAAAACGGGAGGTGGTATATTTTCCTCGAATAAAGGGATTTTTGATGGATTCAGGAGGGAGGAAGAGGGGGATTTTACTAGGAAAGGTATAAGGGAGGGAAAAAGGGGGAGCTTTTAATGGAAAACGTGTTAGGTAGAGCGCGGAATAAACCGCGGGGTGTTGAATAATGTGGGAGATTTAATTAAAAATATCCGACTGAGATGTGGGAGGGAAATTCTTGGAAATGAACGCCGGAACTCGAAAGTGCTGGATATAGGTAAAAATTTCAATTTTAAAATACCTCTATGTAAAGATAAAGGTGAGTAGGTAGTAGGTGGTAGGTGCTTATGTGCGTGACACATCCACCAATAAAGAAAAGTGGTAAGTTGGCGTCTCCACTATTAGAATTAGAACTAAAAGTTTTTTAGTGGATTCTTCGGATTATTATAAATATCGGTCCCCAATTGTTACAGATACATAAATTTCATGACTTGGCTTGGACTGGAACCACCAACCTCCAGATCCGAATTCCTGACCTGAGCTTTCCATGTGAATCCAGTAGGTAGGTAAGATACCTATCTAGGTAGCTAAGTATACTGGGTACTAAAAGATACCGGACAGTATTTGGAGGCTGGAGGGATTAAAATTGGGTTACCTTTATCAAACGGACCAAACCAACCTTATTGGGTTAAAATGAAACATCTTTTGGAGAACCCCAGCTCTGCCACTTTGACCACAAATCATGAGTCACTCATATGCATGTCACTCGTATGTCGTGAATTTTTCATGTCACTCATATCATATGCCATGAATTTTTGTTTCAGGTGTGCCAGGATGCCATGAATTCTCACACATGAAATGCCAGACGAGATAGCTGCTCCAAACCCACCACCGCTGAACCACCTCAACAAATCATCCATATCCAGTAAGTTAGCAATCAGCAACCTTCATGCCCGAATGGGTATCACACCCGACTAGTACGTGTAATCCAGAGTAGAGTTGAGTAAAGAGTGAGTCGTGAGTGAGCTATAACTACTCCTTTGAACTACTCAGTCAATGAGTCAGATCCTAAACATGCAACTTGATTCCCAACTCCCTGTAACTGTAGGAAGTTAGGATCTGACTAGCGGAGTAAACATTTTTACAGTTGAAAAAGACTGTCCGAAGACGTTTGACTCGTACACGGCGCCCTTGAAGTGGTATCCAAATTTTTGTATACTATTTCATTTCAAGATGTAAAAAAAGAGTAAAAAGATAGATTTAGTTGTACATTTTTGTACGATCCACCTAGCAGTTACAGTTCCCTCTGTCAAACCTCTTTCAAAAAATTGGGCCATCCTTAGCCTTCCCGTATTATTGCGTCTTAAAGGGGGGAATGTAGGAATCATGAACTATTCCTTTAATAACTTTTGTAGCTTACTTCAGTACGCAAAACGTGAGATATACTTCGTCCTGACCTAGATTTAGCGAGCTTTGTACCTTATGAAAGGCAGGTTTATTTACTTTACTTAATACTAGGAAGATTGAGAAATGACGAAGAGCGAGGTTTAAATAGGGAGGGGAGAGAGAGAAAGAAAGGAAGATTGAAACGGAGTATAAGAGATAGATGGAGAGAAGGAGGGAGGGAGAGTAAGTGGGAAAAAAAGAGGGAGGGAGAGAGGGAAAAGTGGAAAAAAAGAGGGAGGGAGGGAGAGAGAGAGAGGGAGAAATCGTGAAAGCGGAAAGAAAGAGCGAAAGAGAGAGGGAAGCAGGGAAGGGTATTTTAATAATTAAATACCTTTGAATTTTTTTAATTATAAAACAGAGCAAGAAGGTACATAGCCTACAAACCTTACCTACATACCTATATCTACATCTCCTTCTACATTCCTACAAACTGACTGCCGAGGCTTTAAAATAATATAAAAATCGAAGTACCTAGGAACCTAAGGTCCTATCCTGTCTTCCTTCTCTCTTCGATTTCGGGACGATAAGACCATAGCAGTTACAGTTCCCTCTGTCAAACCTCTAAAAAAAACTCTCTCAACTACTCTGAGGAATCTCAATGTTCAACGATATAAAGACATAAAGAGTTATATTAGACGTTTTCCATTCATGAGACATTGTCATAACCATATAACCATTAATTGCTGTATTGATATTCCATGTGAGAGTAGAAAACAAAACATTATCGTTAACTCATGGGTTAATGGGTATACCGAACTTGGCCATTTTGCAACCCACACGTTCCGGTTTTAAAATAATTAGAATACAAGTCTTCGAAAGTGATTTGGACATAATTAAAAGCTCCCTCATGGGTTAATGTTTACTTTCTATCCAGTGGAAATGTTTATTGTTCAATGAGGATACTTAAAACACTTTTCGCGTGAAATGAAACGCCAACTAACAATGATGATTTGTGGTCTTTTAACTTTGAAACATTTTACCAAAATTTAGTCCACTTAAGGAAAAGCAGAAACCAAGATTTTTCAGCGTAGAAGATTACATTGACGGGGTCAACCGTAGAACATTACAATGGTACATATCTCATGATTGAAAGCCACTTTGAACTTCTGCGCGATATCCGATGCATGAAAAACGCTCAAAAAATAGACCGAAACAGAGTCAGCATGAGACTCAAGATTAAGGAGCGCGGTAGTGTTCCGCCAAGTGGAGATTTGGAGATCAATTTGAAACACACAACACCTTGGCGTTCTGCAGACCGCCCCAAAGTCTCGGTTGTATGGGGGAGTTGGAAATTTGCTTTGACAAAAAACAAGCAAGAAGAGGTTCGCAGGGAGCGTTGATGCCAAAATAATCCCAACTTTCAGGACAAGGGTCATTACAACATTGCTGTGTTGAGATTCTCAAAACGCTAATTAATTAATGACGATGGAATTATTTTATCGTATCGTAGCATATGTCACGAACAATGTCCGGATGACGTTCGCAGAACTTTTCAGATACTTGCCAGATAGGAAAACCTGTGAAGAATCTGAAGAACAGGGAGAAAATTAGGGACTAAGTAGAAAGTAGAACTATAAGAAATGAAAAAACACATGTTCTGAAACCTGGTTTCGTCAAGAGCCTCAAACATCAACCAATGTAGTAACAATAGCGATAGAGCACAAGGACTGTAGGTACGTATCAGGTTATGAAATCCCTGAACGAGGAGTAACAGAGGAAGAGAGAAAGAAATTGAGGGAAAATTATTACAAAGCAAAGAAGGAGTTGAGAATCGAAATAAATAATTCAAAAAAGAGAAAATGGGACAAGTTGTGCGAGGACCTCAACTCAAATGTTTTTGGGGATGCCTACAAGATCGTGCGAAAAAAGTTTAAAATCTTGCCAAGTATAAAACTCACACCTGAGGAAAAATTTGAAATCGCGAGGACACGAAATCCCTGTTGTGAAAATTAATATTTTCTGCATTTGTTCCTGACATAGCATCATGAAACAACTTTACATAATTGTTGTTATTGTTGGCATAAATCAAGTCCATTTAAAAGCTTTTGGAATTGTCCCCCCCTATACCCCCTTTTCCAGTGATAGTATACAATGGGCCTATTGTTCATGAGATTTTTTTTTTATGAATAGGGAAATCAATGGCAAAGATGAATACAATTTATTCATTTCATTCTCTTTGTTCTGGTACCCCAATAAAGTTCGTGTATCAAACTTTTTGTAGGTAACTTTGGTATTACGATTACCTATTCTGTTATTTTCTGATTACAATTTTTACTGTAGTTGAGTGGGTACGCTTGTTCATTTTTTTTTTTCTTTTTTTTCAAATTTAAAGAAGATACACGAGTAGATTGTTGAAGTTATGAAGTAGGTACCTAACCTACAATCGTTAAAATGTGTGTATTTTGTAGTACCTAAACCCACCAATACGTCCGTCGCGCGTCCCATCAAAAAACTCGAATAAAATGGGGGTCGAACGCAGAAAAAGATACATGTAGGTATACAAACTAATCCGTGATAATCTCTCTCTCTCTCTCTCTCTCTCTCTCTCTCTCTCTCTCTCTCTCTCATGTAATATTATTATGTTAGAGAGTAAAGTACGTACTTGTCTACTTGTTCTCGTACAATAGTCAAATACAGGGTGGTCTCAGCAGATCGATTCCCGACAAAATCTTACACCCAGTATTAGGTATATTAAATTTAGGCTGTTGAGTTGGTTAACCTCTGTGAATGCTCTAAAACTAGGTACAACCGAACAGTACCAAGCACAGGGTAGACTCTTAAGTAAAGATTGTAAAGACTGAAAAGAGAGTAGTCAACTTTACCTAAGCGTCACAATTTTTTCCAATACTTTCTCAAAATCCATGATGTGTACATGCTTTTCCTTTATGTGTTCGCGTTTCCAGTAGGTATTATGAATATGTTATAGGAGAAAATGCCCTTCATACTTCATGCTTCATACACTATGGATATGGATTATACTGGTGTCCAATACTCCATTCAATCCAGATCCATACCTGTTTGTGAAATCTCCTATGAATCTTTATGTTTATCTTCACATCCAGTTCTAACAAAACACTAAAATTTTAGTCTCCATTGCACCATTACACAACATAGACTGAGACAGTTTTCAAGTTTTCGACACCATTTTTTTAAAGAGTTGCCTCCCTGTCCCTGTATAGGAAAATATGAAAGAAGTGAAGAAAAAGGTAAGTAAACGGAATACAGAGCTATAAGTAAGCGTGGTGCGCCATAGAACGAGGTGGTAATTGTATTTGAGACATAACTTTCTTGGAAACTTTCTGACGTACGCCTCGCCCTCATCAGGGTGCACCAACCAATTTGAAGAAATACGAAAGAAAAGAAATTTATTTTGCTTGAGTTGATGCTTGATAAACAAAATGTTATCAGAATGCAGCTACAAATAATGTTGCTGGTCAAGTGGTCAGCTCTGCAGACTGTGGGTAGCCCCTGCCAGAAAACTGGAAGAGGAAGGAGAAGGCGAGGGAAGTTCAATTTAAAAAGGAAGACAATTTAGACAAATAAAACCTTAGTGATAGAGGAATGAATTAAAAGAGCCTGAGAAATTGACTCTTTAGAGAAGCTGTCACCATTACCAACAGAGAAACAACAGCATGACAAAATGACCAATAAAGTCCACAGTTGTTCTGGCAATTAAATAATAAATGACCTCACTCGTAAAATAACACCTACATCCAACTCCCTCCTATGTCCTACACGTACAACTTTAGGAATGCCCTAAATATGAAAAGCGCTTTACGGTATCTGTCCTCACACCAGATTTCAATAATTCGTTCCCTTGCTTTGCGAACGAAATGTTTTATCGCCATAACAAATCTCTATCTCGGAGGATTATGGGGTCATTAAAGCTAATTACTGCTGAGTTGCTGGAGTAGTCAAAATTCGTTCTCTTTTGTGAAATTCTGACTGAAACGGATTCTCAAATGAAGAATGGCTCTTTCCTTTCAGAATTTATCAGTAGGTATGGGGTAAAAGGATATATAAAAGTAGGACAAAATACCTATACTAGTTGCTGGAGTAGTCAAAATTCGTTCTCTTTTGTGAAATTCTGACTGAAACGGATTCTCAAATGAAGAATGGCTCTTTCCTTTCAGATTGATAAACATTTCCTCATTTTGAATGCAGAACGGGTGGAATTTATCAGTAGGTATGGGGTAAAAGGATAATATATAAAAGTAGGACAAAATACCTATACCTACACTCAAATGAAGAATGGCTCTTTCCTTTCAGAATTTATCAGTAGGTATGGGGTAAAAGGATATATAAAAGTAGGACAAAATACCTATACCTACATAACCTACATTATAACAGTAGAACACAAGGAGATCCTTGCTGTTGACCGCAAATAATATGAAATTTTGAAAATGCGCAGTAAAAAAAGTACAAAAGTACCGAATAAATACCCTAGATACCCTATACCTACTCGTAGCTAGATCCATATTCAAGTTTGTCATCAAGAGGTACTAACCTAAAAAAATCTGGTGTGAACATCACACGATTTTCTATTACAAAGTTTCTCTTGCTACAAATTGGGTATGTATAACTCAATCAGACAATCTGACTAGAGGGAATACAGAGACAGACAGACGAGTATGTCAGATCTGTACTAGTCAATCTTTCTGCGACTAGTGCATTACTGACAATATGCATAGACACTGCACTATGAGACAAGGCTGAAGATTAGACCAAACGAAAGTCAAATAAAATCCCCAACATTTTTATTTAACTAAAGCGATTTTGAACTAGAGCGGCCAATTTCCTGAAAGCATAGAACTAAAAGATACATAACCTACATTATAACAGTAGAACACAAGGAGATCCTTGCTGTTGACCGCAAATAATATGAAATTTTGAAAATGCGCAGTAAATAAAGTGCAAGTAGGTAACGAATAAATACCCTACATACCCTATACCTACTCGTACCTAGATCCATATTCAAGTTTGTCATCAAGAGGTACTAACCTCAAAAAAATGTGTCAATATTGATAACCTTGGTTTTATAGATCAAAAGCACCTTTGACTTTGAAGTCCCAGATTGACTGAAAATATTTAAATATTTCTCTTGTCTAATCAAAAGATATTGACGAAAAAAACAGACAAAATAAATACCAGCATAAAATGAGTTGAGCATTATTTATTTACAAAAACAGCATTGGAGGAAAAAAACTGTAACTTCATTTAATTCAATAATCTCATTTCAAACATTTGCTGTCAAATGAAGCGCATGTGACAAAATAAAAGTTACATTTAATATCTATCTACAAAATGATGTGCTGTAATAACGGGGTGCTAGTAGGTACCAGGGTATTGAAATTATGTTTATGTAGAGTAATAACTTTGATAGAATGATAGAGATAATAATATGAACATAGAATTGAATATTGGAAATTATAATAATCATAATTAATAATAATGTAAACACCTTTCAAATTTACACAAACAAGCAATAGCTTTGAACTTTTAATACAATAGAAAGAACACAAATGAAATCATATTTACATTTACACCACAAATGTCATCAAAGCACACTGCTATTGCCAGAAGATCTGTCATCTATGAAGAGGAGAAAGAGAAACACTATGGAATGGAAGGCAAAATGAATCTATTTCGATACAAGTCATAGGTACAAGACCAACAGAATTAAAGAGACAATCATCAACCTTGCGAACAATAAACCTCTTGATGTATGCATCCATTACCTACGTACGTACTTGAGAGCTTTATAAAAGTCCTGTTAGAAAGGATCAGAAAGTGGTTCACATAAATGAATCTATTTCGATACAAGTCATAGGTACAAGACCAACAGAATTAAAGAGACAATCATCAACCTTGCGAACAATAAACCTCTTGTATACATCCATTACCTACGTACGTACCTACTTGAGAACTGTATAAAAGTCCTGTTAGAAAGGATCAGAAAGTGGTTCACATAAAGGACTGAATAGGCGATTGAAAAATAACTAATAACTCTACTAACAATTAAAATGACTAGGTAACAAGTATCCTTCTAAACTAAAGTATCGTAAAATCTCTCCTAAAACTCTCTCTCTCTCTCTCTCTCTCTCTCTCTCTCTCTCTCTCTCTCTCTCTCTCTCTCTCTCGCATCGGATAGAAAGAATCAGAAAGCTGTAAAGTTAAAGCTTGAAACCACAGTATATCCCACTACTTTCTACCCCATCGTTAACCCAAGGTTAACTCTCCTAGCATCTTCCTATGATTAACCCACTCAGATTAACCATTTAACCCACTCCCTGATGTCTACTCCCTTATATAACCCAGATACACCCCCCATACTGGCCCGTACCTTCTCAGTCCCAGAACCCGGAACGGAGGCCTGGAATGAAAATTTCATCGAATTGTTCCTATTAGTAAAATGTATTAAATTATATTAAATACCTACAAACCAGCCAGACTTTTTTTTTTTTAATTCCTACACCAAATCGATAAAAAAGGAGATCATAGCATTGAATCATTTACTATTACATATTGGCACGTATCATTAATCCTTTTAACCGGTGATGCCTCTACTGGTTTGCTTCTTGTCCTTCTTGATTAATGTGGCAACTTAACTGTCTTCTCGAGGCTAAGTGCAACTTAAAATCCCTGAATTACAAACAAATAGCCGAAAAAAATATGAAAATTCCAATGTGCAAAGCTGCAAAGCCTAGTGTGATAACCATGCGCTCAGCTACGGAGCGTAAAAAGGAACCCCTCAAAATAGAGATAACAGGGATAGGTCAGAACTAGACATTTTGGTGACCCCTGAGTCCTTCAAGGTCCATTTGAAAATTCCAATGTGCAAAGCCTAGTGTCATAACCATGCGCTCAGCTACGGAGCGTAAAAAGGAACCCCTCAAAATAGAGATAACAGAGATAGGTCAGAACTAGATATTTTGGTGACCCCTGAGTCCTCCAAGGTCCATTATGATGAACTGCAGTGATATTTTCAAGAGTTATGGCTAATTAATAATAAATAATGAATGTATCTTCATATGGGTACATACACAGCAGCCATTGTTTAGAATGGCTCTGGCTGTGGTGAATAGGAAATGAGATGGACAGAATACTGGGGACTTGGAATAGGGAATGAGTTGTATATTCAATGGGGCTTGACGGGATTATGATGGGGTTTGGGGATTGGGATACATCAAGGCCGGGTAGAAGGATTACTGGTTGCCAAGGCCGGGTCAGAAATAGATTGACTGGTCCTAGTCCCCTGAAAATTCCAATGTGCAAAGCCTAGTGTCATAACCATGCGCTCAGCTACGGAGCGTAAAAAGGAACCCCTCAAAATAGAGATAACAGGGATAGGTCAGAACTATTAGACATTTTGGTGACCCCTGCCCTGAGTCCTCCAAGGTCCATTATGATGAACTGCAGTGATATTTTCAAGAGTTATGGCTAATTAATAATAAATAATGAATGTATCCTCATATACATACACAGCAGCCATTGTTTAGAATGGCTCTGGCTGTGGTGAATAGGAAATGAGATGGACAGAATACTGGGGACTTGGAATAGAGAATGAGCTGTATATTCAATGGGGCTTGACGGGATTATGATGGGGTTTGAGGATTGGAATACATCAAGGCCGGGTAGAAGGATTACTGGTTGCCAAGGCCGGGTCAGAAATAGATTGACTGGTCCTAGTCCCGTTGCCTGATGAAGAGGTTGTGAGTCCCCAAGAAGCAGAAGAATTTCAGTGTGATTTAACCGGGGCGCGGTGCGGTGTTCGAGGACGAATGCTATAGGTATCTGTCATAGGTAGGTATAATAGTAAAAAAAAAACCCGTACGTACGTAACGTACAGACCATGGGCTAAAAACCACTTTTTTGGAATCAGGGGATCCCAAAAGGGTTTCTCCTCCTCCTCCTCCTCCTCCTCCTCCTCCTCCTCCTCCTCCTTTCTTCTTCTTCTGCAGACTGCGTGCACTTTATCCTCCAATTTAATTTAACAAGAGCTCCGATAAGTTCATAAGTTCAAACCTGCTTGCAAGGTGGGTAGTGGGTAGGATATTGAAAAGTCCCCAATGGAAAGTATAAGGAAAATGTCCTTGGAACGTTGTGTCTTATAAATTGACCTCCTATGATATACGAGGGAAGAACTAACTAGGTATTATTACGTAGGTATATCGAAGATTAGCTACA
Source organism: Diaphorina citri (assembly GCF_000475195.1). NCBI lineage: Eukaryota > Metazoa > Arthropoda > Insecta > Hemiptera > Psyllidae > Diaphorina > Diaphorina citri. The sequence goes on along the minus strand of NW_007377983.1, from coordinate 72,138 downwards.
ATTTATACGATGAGGAGGGGGGAAAAATATCACATAAGAAGATTTGGCCGGAAAAGGGGAAAAAGTCAAGGGAAAAAAAGATGACAGAGGGGAGACACAGGGAAAAAGATCTCAGAGGGGAGAGAGACACGGGACAAAAATATAGGAGAGGGGAGAATTACAGGGAAAAAGATCCGAGAGGGGAGAGAGACACGGGACGAAAATATAGGAGAGGGGAGAATTACAGGGAAAAAGATCTCAGAAGGGAGAGAGACATGGGACAAAAATATAGGAGAGGGGAGAATTACAGGGAAAAAGATCTCAGAGGGGAGAGAGACATGGGACAAAAATATAGGAGAGGGGACAAATACAGGGAAAAAGATCTCAGAGGGGAGAGACACAGGGGGAAAAATATCAAAGTAAACAAAAAATAAGAAAAGAGAAGAAATTGGTATAATAGAAAAAGGGAAGTGTTTTGAAATTTCCCAAAGGAGAGGCGGATGGTGAGGCAAAGCAGAGGCAGCTTGCAATGCGAGATATCGCCTCTTCGATACCCGCGGGTGGTGTTTTTTTATATTATTAATTTTTTGTTATTAAAGGTAGATATTATTTTTCAAGACGTTTAATAGGAGGAATTGGAAGGAACAAAGGAGTTCTTATTCTCATGAAATATTAAAATCCTTATGAAAATCAAAGAGAGTAGTAGGTCAGGATAGGAGAAAGCCAGCCGCTCCAAGAATGGTCCTTATCGGCTTAGAATAGGTACCTACTCGTAAAAATCGCCCCGGATGGGAATCGAACACGAAACTTACCATTCAAAAGGCAGTTCATTCATTATGCCTTTTCTCAAAAAAATTGTAGGTACGTTTTTTATGAAAGCCGTGAAATGTGCTTATGCAATCTGCAAGGAATAAGCTGTGGAGATGCTATTCTCACATCTTTTTCTTCCTTTCCTACAGATGGATGCATTCATTGCATTCCATGATGACAATAATAATGATAATAATTTTCATTTTAAACTGTGCCCAAATTTCATGTCCCTCTAAATGTCACCCTGGGACTGAACGAGTTAAAATCGTCTATTAGGGGAAGGAGGGGCGATCTCGCATCAATTTATTCCTCGAGAGAAAGAGGGAAAAGTCGTTTCCCGCGGGTATTGTTTTTTTTTTTTTTTTTTTTTGAGGGAGCTGTAATAAAGAAATTCTTATCCAAAGAGAGAAGATAGGAGGGCAGGATAGGAGAAAACAGCCGTTCCAAGAACGGATCTATTCTGCTTGGAATGAAAATCTCTCCGGACAGGAATCGAATACGAAACTTTGTGTTTACAAGGCGGGTCATAGTAGGCACCTTTTCTCAAAATTTCATTGCAGATTTTATTATGAACGCCGTGAAATGTACCTACTTATGCAATCTGCAACGAAACATGTTGTTTTTTTTCGTATTCCGCGATAATAGATAATAATAATTTTCAATTCCAGCAGCCCAAATTTCGTCTCCCTCTAAACGTCACCCTGGGACTGAACGAGTTAAAATCGTCTATTAGGGGAAGGAGGGGCGATCTCGCTTCAATTTATTCTTCTAGAGAAAGAGGGAAAAGGAGAGAGAGAGAAAGCGTGGAAGGGTAGGAGAGAGAGAAATAAAGAGAGAGATTGAGAGAGACAGAAGGGGAGAAAGAAAGAGAGAGAGAGAGAGTGAAAGAGAGTGGGTGGGAGAGAGAGAGAGAGGGAGAAAGAGAGACAGAGGGAGAGGGAGAGAGAGATTTGAATCTTATTTCAGTATGAAAGATGTCACATCTCAGACTCATGTTATGATACGACTGACATTGTGACATAATTTCACATTAAAATACGTCCATCATATATGGTGTGTATTGTGATAGGTAGGTGGTATAATTTAGTAGATAGATATATGTAGGTATGTACTATGTACATTTTTATGTGCAAAGTACCTATGACCTTTGTACGTAGGTATGTGTATGTAAAGTATTTGTAAAGATAACCCAATACTAGGTAGCTAAGTACCAAATACTATAAATGGTTCGCCAGCCTAGTTAGCTTAGTTGACAGTAAAAAAATCTGGTGTGAACATCACACGACTTTCCTTATCCTATTGAATGATGCTTATTTGAGTGTTCTTTTACCCTAAGTTTTATAATACTTCTAACCGTTTAGTCGATATAGCTGAAAACCGCCAAAAAGCAGTCAAAATACCGCCAACCGCAGCACCTATCTCAACCAAGTTTCATGTCGCATCCTTGTTACGTTTGTGAACTATATACCAAATTTCAAGTCTCTAGCTCATACCGTTCCCGAGATATTGTTAAATTACGGCGAAAACCGCCAAAAAGCGGTAAAATGCCGCCAAGCGTTGCACCGCTCTTAACCAAAAGTTTCGTGTCGCATCCTTGTCACATTTCACAGCTACATGCCAAATTTCAAGTCTCTAGCTCTTACCGTTCTCGAGATATTTTGTTTACAGACAGACACACACACGGACCAATGGCTGAAACTTTGGATTTAGGCTCTAGGGACCTCAAAACGTGTTTTGGCACTAAAAACTGACCATCGAAAATTTGACCCGATTACATTACTTTCCTTCCTATAGGATAAGGAAAGTAAAAAATGGGATAGAATCCCCAGTAAAAAAGGGAGCAAAAATACGGGAACGCGTGTGGTCATTAAAGATAAAACCCGGGCGCTTTATTTATCCCGCTCAGGCGTCCAAGGTCCTTGGGGACCGGATGGGAAAAAAAATTGGACATTTTCGTTTCGACCTAATCTTATCGACAAGTTATGAGATTTTTCCCCCCTCTCCTTCTTTCCCGGACTATTTTTTACTTTTTTTTTTCACTTTCTATGTATTACAATAAGTATTTTTACTTTCCTTATCCTATAGGAAGGAAAGTAATGTAATCGGGTCAGATTTTCGATGCCAAAACACGTTTTGAGGTCCCTAGAGCCTAAATCCAAAATTTCAGCCATTGGTCCGTGTGTGTGTCTGTCTGTCTGTAAACAAGATAATTATATCTCGAGAACGGTAAGAGCTATAGAGACTTGAAATTTAGTATGCAACTGTCAAATGTGACAAGGATGCGAAACGAAACTTTTGGTTAAGATCGATGCAACGCTTGGCGGCATTTCGGCCGCTTTTGGCGGTTTTCGGTGTAATTCAATAATATCTCGGAAACGGTATGAGCTAGAGACCTGAAATTTGGTATGTAGTCCACAAATGTGACAAGGATGCAATGCAAAACGTTTGGTTGAGATAGGTGCTGCGGTTGGCGGTATTTTGACCGCTTTTTTGGCGGGTTTCGACCGTTTAATTTACTTTTACCTTCATATACTTGTCTTGTGTGTATACTTATACCTATTGCTGTTTTGATTCCCTGTGGAAAATGAACAGTGGTGGATCTTAAAATTTATGATTTAGAATTTCTGACTAACGGAAATTGGGCTTTCTATATTGATAATGCACCGGTTTTTAAAAAGATGTGAAAATAATAGAGCTAAAAGAAGGGTCTAAAAAATATTTCATATAAAAAGGAAGAGAAAACAATGTTGATGGTTCAAAAGACCGACCGACCACGAAAAATCGTCTTCTTTGGTACTGGGTGAAAAATAGGATAATAGTTTTTAAAAAGCTATTAAATTTTCAACCTTATAGGTAAAACCTATACCTAAATACAAAAAAACCGTTTTTTGGCGGTTTTCAACGATACTGACTAAACGATCAGAGATATTGTAAAAGTTACAATAGAACAACACCCAACTAAGCATCACTCAATAGGATAAGGAAAGTCGTGTGAAGTTCACACCAGATTTTTTACTTTTTTTCACTTTCTATGTACTATACAATAAGTATTTTTTCCCCCCCTTTTTGCTGAAATTTATTTTCCATCCACATCCCTTTTGTCCCCTTCTTGCTACTTGCTAAGCGTTGGGCTGCTCGTATTTCAGACCCGAAATCACAGCTCCCATATTGGACAGCGACATTGAGCATGGTTTGTAACTGGATGGGTGACCGTCTGTGCCTTTCTCGTTCTGTTAGCTTTTAGAGGACATTTCTAATGAATGACAAGATTTTAGGTCGAGGTTGTATTTTTTAGGGCATTAGAAAGCTATTCGCTATGAAAACCAAATGTTTTATGGGCTTGATGGCAGGATTCTCACACCTAACTGGTTGCTGATTTTATTCATTTTTTAAGTTGGGATAAAAGAATTTTTCACTTCTATCCCAGCAGGATAAAAACAAGGTAATAGGTGTATTCCTACTTATCACCGCATCTCAAGAAACTACCTACCTTCCTGTACCATTAGATACATACAAGCAATAGGCTTCTATTATTATTATTATTATTATTATTATTTATTTATTTATTTTTTTTGTAACTCACTGTGTAACATGTACCTATTTTGCGTATTTATGTACCTACAATAAAAATAAAATAAATCTAGGTAGTAGGTAGGTAGGTACATCTTGTACCTATTTCCGGCGCGTATGTAGGAAATACCTAAACCTATGAGATACGAATATCTACGTCTTCTTTCTCACTTGTTTTTTTGTTGCCGTTTCCTGTTTCACTTGGTTCCTCTCCCTCGAAAAAAAGTAGCTACCTGTTATTTGTATACCTACTTACCTACAATCTACATGTTTCTTCTTCTTCCTCCTCCTCCTCTTCTTCTTCGTCGTATTCTTCTTTTTCTTCTTCGTCGTATTCTTCTTCTTCTGCTTCTTCTTCGTCGTATTATTCTTCTTCTGCTTCTTCTTCTCCTCCTCTTCCTCCTCCTCTTCTTCTTCGTCGTATTCTTCTTTTTCTTCTTCGTCGTCGTATTCTTCGTCGTATTCTTCTTCTTCTTCTTCTCCTTCTTCTCCTCCTCTTCTTCTTCCTCCTCCTTTTCTTCTCCTCCTCCTCTTCCTCCTCCTCCTCTTCTTCTTCTTCCTCCTCTTCTTCTTCTTCTTCTTCTTCGTCGTATTCTTCTCCTCCTCCTCCTCCTCCTTTTTCTTTTTAACTTTTCCTACTTTAACAATTTTCTTTTGAGCGAGTGCACACGAGCGTACCTATCTTTCTTTTTTCCATTTCTTGAACATTAGATACCTACATACATAGGTATGTACATCTAATGTACCTATATTTTATAGGTACATCTAATGTACCTATATTTTATATGTACATCTATCATCTAATGTACCTATATTTCGGCCGGTCGACTAAGTGTGGACACAACTTTAAGCTCAAGCCGCCTTGTCTCAGAAACGTTAAACTTGTCTAGCATAGTTGATTGTCTTTACATTATGGACATTCGTATTCATGAAACATCAACAAAACCAGTAAAAATGTTTGATTTCATCGGAATGTGAAGAAGAAGGATCGTGTGTAACTTAAGTAAGGCAAACGCAGTGTTCTCTGCACCCTGGGCACTGGTGCAAACTATCTATACATTTTGAAATTTGGGCATAGTTTCTAATGAATCTAATGATATACATAATACACATCTAATATACATACTACAGACCTGCCCCACAAGGAATCAAATGAACCTCAACATGATATACGTAGTCAGTAGACTCACTAATACCTGACCAAGACGTTAACCCTCGGTGGCTAACTGGACTTTGAAGAATGTCCAATCTGACCATGTACGAAAATTTTCTCCAATACTCACACGAAAAACATTGCACTACTCATGGACACTTTTAAAGTTGTCTGTAAATACGCCCAAATAGGACTAGGAACCCAAATATTGTTTCTGCGCGTCCGGCCAAAGGGCTAATAATAATAATAATATCGTCAGTAGACTCACTAATACCTGACCAAGACGTTAACCCTCGGTGGCTAACTGGACTTTGAAGAATGTCCAATCTGACCATGTACGAATATTTTCTCCATTAACCCACACGAAAAACATTGCACCACTCATGGACACTTTTAAAGTTGTCTGTAAATACGCCCAAATAGGACTAGGAACCCAAATATTGTTTCTGCGCGTCCGGCCAAAGTTGACCACTACACCACCGAGGTAGGTAGCGCCTTGACCACTACACCACCGAGGTAGGTAGCGCCTTGACCACTACACCACCGAGGTAGGTATTCCATACCTCGGCTGGGATTGAACCCACGCCCTCCTGTTTACCAGGCGAGCGCCTTGACCACTACACCACCGAGGTAGGTATTCCATACCTCGGCTGGGATTGAACCCACGCCCTCCTGTTTACCAGGCGAGACCACTACACCACCGAGGTAGGATCTACGGTTTAAATCCACAATCCTTCCATTACTTTCGAGTAGTTACCTATAGGTATGTAGGCATTAGGTACCTACCAAGCCTATACCTCATGAACACATAAAGTAAGTCCATGTTTCATTTTATTTAAAGCAAGCTCCATTTCCAAGAGAATCAGATAGGACCTCGGCTGGGATTGAACCCACGCCCTCCTGTTTACCAGGCGAGACCACTACACCACCGAGGTAGGATCTACGGTTTAAATCCACAACCCTTCCATAACTTTCGAGTAGTTACCTATATAGGTATGTAGGTATTAGGTACCTACCAAACCTATACCTCATGAACACATAAAGTAAGTCCATGTTTCATTTTATTTAAAGCAAGCTCCATTTCCAAGAGAATCAGATGGGTTAAGGCCAGCCACTCACTATTAGATAGACCTGACAGGTACACCGGTGTGGTCTACCTGATGGTGAGTGGCTGGCCTAATGAAGGGTACCTAGGAGAACAGTGAATTTTGCAAGTTATAAAACTCGGTCTGCAAAGGGTTAAAATGAGCGAGCCCTTAACACGCGAACCTGGACGAAAAATGTGCATAGAAAACATAGGAGATATTCTTTTCCTGTCAGTGTTTCGCGATTATGTTCGCGGATTTCGCGATTATGTTCGCGGATTTCGCGATTTTGTTCGCGGATTTCGCGATTATGCTCACGGATTTCGCGATTATGTTCGCGGATTTGGCGATTATGTTCGCGGATTTGGTGATTTTGTTCGCGGATTTCGCGATTATGTTCGCGGATTTCGCGATAATGTTCGCGGATTTGGCGATTATGTTCGCGGATTTCGCGATCTTGTTCGCGGATTTGGCGATTATGTTCGCGGATTTCGCGATCTTGTTCGCGGATTTGGCGATTATGTTCGCGGATTTCGCGATCTTGTTCGCGGATTTGGCGATTATGTTCGCGGATTTCGCGATCTTGTTCGCGGATTTGGCGATTATGTTCGCGGATTTCGCGATCTTGTTCGCGGATTTGGCGATTATGTTCGCGGATTTCGCGATCTTGTTCGCGGATTTGGCGATTATGTTCGCGGATTTCGCGATCTTGTTCGCGGATTTGGCGATTATGTTCGCGGATTTCGCGATCTTGTTCGCGGATTTGGCGATTATGTTCGCGGATTTCGCGATCTTGTTCGCGGATTTGGCGATTATGTTCGCGGATTTCGCGATCTTGTTCGCGGATTTGGCGATTATGTTCGCGGATTTCGCGATCTTGTTCGCGGATTTGGCGATTATGTTCGCGGATTTCGCGATCTTGTTCGCGGATTTGGCGATTATGTTCGCGGATTTCGCGATCTTGTTCGCGGATTTGGCGATTATGTTCGCGGATTTCGCGATCTTGTTCGCGGATTTGGCGATTATGTTCGCGGATTTCGCGATCTTGTTCGCGGATTTGGCGATTATGTTCGCGGATTTCGCGATCTTGTTCGCGGATTTGGCGATTATGTTCGCGGATTTCGCGATCTTGTTCGCGGATTTGGCGATTATGTTCGCGGATTTCGCGATCTTGTTCGCGGATTTGGCGATTATGTTCGCGGATTTCGCGATCTTGTTCGCGGATTTGGCGATTATGTTCGCGGATTTCGCGATCTTGTTCGCGGATTTGGCGATTATGTTCGCGGATTTCGCGATCTTGTTCGCGGATTTGGCGATTATGTTCGCGGATTTCGCGATCTTGTTCGCGGATTTGGCGATTATGTTCGCGGATTTCGCGATCTTGTTCGCGGATTTGGCGATTATGTTCGCGGATTTCGCGATCTTGTTCGCGGATTTGGCGATTATGTTCGCGGATTTCGCGATCTTGTTCGCGGATTTGGCGATTATGTTCGCGGATTTCGCGATCTTGTTCGCGGATTTGGCGATTATGTTCGCGGATTTCGCGATCTTGTTCGCGGATTTGGCGATTATGTTCGCGGATTTCGCGATCTTGTTCGCGGATTTGGCGATTATGTTCGCGGATTTCGCGATCTTGTTCGCGGATTTGGCGATTATGTTCGCGGATTTCGCGATCTTGTTCGCGGATTTGGCGATTATGTTCGCGGATTTCGCGATCTTGTTCGCGGATTTGGCGATTATGTTCGCGGATTTCGCGATCTTGTTCGCGGATTTGGCGATTATGTTCGCGGATTTCGCGATCTTGTTCGCGGATTTGGCGATTATGTTCGCGGATTTCGCGATCTTGTTCGCGGATTTGGCGATTATGTTCGCGGATTTCGCGATCTTGTTCGCGGATTTGGCGATTATGTTCGCGGATTTCGCGATCTTGTTCGCGGATTTGGCGATTATGTTCGCGGATTTCGCGATCTTGTTCGCGGATTTGGCGATTATGTTCGCGGATTTCGCGATCTTGTTCGCGGATTTGGCGATTATGTTCGCGGATTTCGCGATCTTGTTCGCGGATTTGGCGATTATGTTCGCGGATTTCGCGATCTTGTTCGCGGATTTGGCGATTATGTTCGCGGATTTCGCGATCTTGTTCGCGGATTTGGCGATTATGTTCGCGGATTTCGCGATCTTGTTCGCGGATTTGGCGATTATGTTCGCGGATTTCGCGATCTTGTTCGCGGATTTGGCGATTATGTTCGCGGATTTCGCGATCTTGTTCGCGGATTTGGCGATTATGTTCGCGGATTTCGCGATCTTGTTCGCGGATTTGGCGATTATGTTCGCGGATTTCGCGATCTTGTTCGCGGATTTGGCGATTATGTTCGCGGATTTCGCGATCTTGTTCGCGGATTTGGCGATTATGTTCGCGGATTTCGCGATCTTGTTCGCGGATTTGGCGATTATGTTCGCGGATTTCGCGATCTTGTTCGCGGATTTGGCGATTATGTTCGCGGATTTCGCGATCTTGTTCGCGGATTTGGCGATTATGTTCGCGGATTTCGCGATCTTGTTCGCGGATTTGGCGATTATGTTCGCGGATTTCGCGATCTTGTTCGCGGATTTGGACCTGCTGAACTGTTGAAGGTAAGACCTGCTGAACTGTTGAAGGTAAGACCTACTGTTTTTTCGTCTGTTTCACAGAGGATATCCGAGACATGAGCATCACCGCCGCCAACACTGGAACCTCCCCCTGCACTCCTGTCTGTTTCTTCTCCTGTTTTATTCTAAGTCTCTTGTGTTTCATTTCGTAAGAGCTGTTGCACCGTTTTCTTTCCATGTAAGACTGAACGCATTTTAATTTACTTTTACCTTCATATACTTGTCTTGTGTGTATACTTATACCTATTGCTGTTTTGATTCCCTGTGGAAAATGAACAGTGGTGGATCTTAAAATTTATGATTTAGAATTTCTGACTAACGGAAATTGGGCTTTCTATTGATAATGCACCGGTTTTTAAAAAGATGTGAAAATAATAGAGCTAAAAGAAGGATCTAAAAAATATTTCATATAAAAAGGAAGAGAAAACAATGTTGATGGTTCAAAAGACCGACTGACCATGAAAAATCGTCTTCTTCGGTACTGGGTGAAAAATAGGATAATGGTTTTTAAAAAAGCTATTAAATTTTCATCCTTATAGGTAAAACCTATACCTAAATACAAAAATTTACCTCTAAAATCAGTCGTGTGTCCGAAAAATAGAGGGACTTTGCTTCAACCACCCCACACTGCTTTTTCCTGTCAGTGTTTAGAGGGGAAAAAAATCATCGAGGCAAAGGAACATTTCCGAATGAAGAGGGATTTTTTTTTTTCACGTCACGTAACTGTAAAGGAAAACGAAATTTGGTGTGTACAGCTGCGCATAACCTTCTGATTATGCAAAGAATATTATCATAATAATTATGATATGGAGATATTATTGAATGCGCATCAGTAGCCTATCTTAATTATAGTGGGAAATTTATGGGATACGCGGGAATTTTTTTAAGGGGAATTTCTATTTTGGATTCACGACTACACCACTTACCTCGTACCTATTATCTTTGTCTTACCTTTACTATGTCCTTGTGTTAGAAGAGTAAGTCTAGGTAGATATTATTATAAGTTCTGTATTTTCTTTGTAAGTAATATTTTGGACTTGAATATACCAGTGGCGATTTTGCAAAGATTTCAGGGGTTTCTTTTATGGAAAAATGTGCGATACCATCAATTGCAGGGACATGCAATGTGGTAAAGGAAGAAAAGCTAGGAATTGACCGAACGTTCATACATATTTGAAGAAACAAAAAATCTCAAGTTTTAGAAGTCCAATTGTCAGCCTAGTTAGCATATTCAAATAGAAAGCAAACTAACTAATCAAATTATCTACTTGCCAGCCTGGTTAGCTTAGTTGGTAGTGCGTCTGCCTTGTGAGCGCTAGGCCGCGGGTTCGATTCCCGCCCGGGGTGGATTTTATCCTGATGGGATAATGTTCGTTCTCGGAACGGCTGGCTTTTTCCTATCCTGTCTTCCTTCTCTCTTCGATTTCGGGACGATAAGACCATAGCAGTTACAGTTCCCTCTGTCAAACCCCTTAAAAAAAAAAAGAAGTCCAATTTTCGCGATTTAGATATTTAATAAAAAAAAAACGGATTAAAGGCCAACCTGAAATTATTTGTACCTTCGCCACTGGTGTTTTCATTTCAATTGTAATTACTCTGTGTAAATACCTAACCTCTTCTCTGTGTATTTTGATTATCTGTGTCTAACACCCTAACATCCTCCACTGTCAACTTTATTATTGTTATTATTATTATTTTTTTATTATTTTTATTTTTTTTTTGTAACTCACTGTGTACCATGTAGGTACCTATTTAAAAATAAAATAAAAATTAGATTTAATCTAAATCTAAATAAATCTAGGTAGTAGGTAGGTAGGTACATCCTGTATTTCCGGCGCGTATGTAGGAAATAAACCTATGAGATACGAATATCTACGTCTTCTTTCTCACTTGTTTACTCTACTTATTTTGTTGCCGTTTCCTGTTTCACTTGGTTCCTCTCCCTCGAAAAAAAGTAGGTACCTGTGTTATTTGTACCTACATATATACTTACCTACAATCTACATGTTTCTTCTTCTTCCTTCTCCTCTTCTTCTTCTTCTTCTTCGTCGTATTCTTCTCCTCCTCCTCCTTTTTCTTTTTAACTTTTCCGACTTTAACAATTTTCTTTTGAGCGAGTGCATACGAGCGTACCTATCTTCTTTCTTTTTTCCATTTCTTGAACATTAGATACCTACATACACTAACTCCTAAGGTTCTTGAGATGTATGAGATAGGTATTCGAGGGGGTAAGTTTTCATGTTTATGTGTTTTCCTTGCACACATGTAGGATTACACCCATTAAAAAAGTGCAGGATTTTATTGGTTAAGCTCTAAGTAAATCTTGTTGAATTGGGACTTTTGAGAGAGAAAGATTTGGGGCAAACTCTCGACAACCATTTGAAAAAACTTCCGACTAGTCTCTCGAACGGTCTGAAGACTGAAGTCTGAAGATTTTTCCGCCATACACGTTCTCAGACAGTCTGAGGGCATTACGTTATATACGTACATTTTCACAAACTGACCCTCCATCCACTCAATCTCATATTGTCTGACACTTGGAACGTGAGTGTCTGCTAAGTACAGATCTCTCAGACAGTCTGAAAGTATTTAGGGTAAAGTGTAAACACATTTTGTATCTTTTAAGATAAATTCTGTAAAAATCATCCTTTTTGTCAAATAACCTTTAAAATTATTTTGTACCTATAGATTTTTTTTTGTTGCTTTATTGTTTCAAGCATTATTTTGTATAGGTTACCTACCCTGCTTATGCAACTGAGTTGTGCAATTTAGAATATTTTAGTCGACTGTCCGCACCGCCCAACGTTGCTTAACTTTAGTGTACTTTACACTAAAGTTATGTAATGTCTAGGTGTAATATTTATTTTTAAAAACTGAATTTGATTTTTAAAAATTGAATCATTTGAACTTTTTGTTAATTGTTTATGTTTTATTTCGACCATTTCTGTTAAGTTTCTGAAGATAAAACAATTCTTTTGTGAAATTTGTGAGTCGTATTAACGTATTTTATCATCAGAATACCTAGTTGAAAATGGCATTTTTATTATTTCCGTTAGCTGACACGGAAAGTATCAAATTAACTAGATTTTTTTTTATTTTTTTTGCCATATGGACTATGGACGTCATTCTTTTTTCTTTTCTTTTTTTTTCTTTCTCCATATTTTTCTTCCATATTAAAAATAATAAAACGTAACAGCTTTTGAATACAAAGTGTTAAATACCTAGGTATTTCGGAGACCATTTTGTTATTGTTTTATTTTGTTTTGACGTTTTGTTTAATACAACTATATATTGTTTCTGCAATGCTATAGGCATAATGTTATGTTTATCAATAGTTTTCTCTTCTGTTGTTCACTTCTGTTTGCTTGTACCATACTTGAATATATTGAGTTTTAATTTTTCACTGTACCTACCAATTTCTTTCCCCAACTCTGACGTAAATAAAAAAAACCTAATATCCATTACAATATTATCTATGTTTTATATTTTAAATCAAATTTCTTGTTTTCATTCCATCTTCCATCAATTCCATCTTTCTTGTAGGTAGTTTGGAATTATTATTAGGTATTATTTTAAGAGGTTTGATAGAGAGAACTGTAACTGTTGAGGTCTTATTGTCCCGAAAGCGAACATAGAAGGAAGACGGGATAGGAGAAAGTCAGCCGTTCCGAGAACGAACCTTATCTGTTAAGAAGAGAGTCCACCTCGGGCGGGAATCGAACCCGCGACCTAGAGCTTACGAGGTAAACGCTCTACTCTAAAAACTAACTTCTCTGGCAAAAATTTACCTACAAGTCTCATTTTTACTTTTTTCTGTCTCTACAATTCGACATTGTTCTTCCAAAAAGGGAGGGGGGGGGGAAGAAAGAGCATTAGGATTACGTGGGAGAGGTTAGCATAATACCTAAAAAAAAAACGGGATAGAATCCCCAGTAAAAAAGAGAAGAGAGAGAGAGAGAGAGAGAGAGAGAGAGAGAGAGAGAGAGAGAGAGAGAGGAAAGCAGAGAAAGAAAGAGAGAAATGTAGAGAACTAACTAGCTAGAGAGAGAGAAAGAAAATTATGAAAAAAAAAAGAAAGGGAAAGAGAGAAATAGAGAGGAGAGCGGAGAAAGAGAGAGAGATTTTTTTTTTTAATTATGATTAATTAAAACAGGTTAATCCTATGTAACAATCAAAATTCAAAAAATTAATTGAATTATAAAAATATAAAAATGGAAGTGCATGTGCATTTAAAATAATTATTATGAATTGGACAAAATACAGAGAGGAGTGCATTACTGTACAGGTTTTGTAAATAATTGAATATACTGGGTGATTGTGTAAGAAATGAAATTCCAGCGAAAAATGAGCAGCACATCCTCATGTTTAGGAATACTTTCATTATTAAATTATCACGGTCCATAATAGGTATTTGTGAACAAAAAAAATCAGTGTTTTTTTTTTTTTTTTTAATACCTATCAAACTGGAAAAAATATTAAAATTAATCAATTGAACTATATAATTACAATACAAAAGAAAAAAATGCATAGAGAATACAATAAATACTCGTAAAATAAACCTTTTCAAGTACATAATTATTGGCGAAAATATAAATAATAATAAAAAATCTAGAAAAACTTCACATTCCACCCTGTAAGTACACACAAGCACAATATTGTTACATAATGTTCATACTGTATGTGTTATAATTAAAACAACGTAATAATTGTTACGAGTTTATTTTTTACTGTTCCCTATTTGTATTTGTGTGGCGGTTTCGTTTTATTAGGAGCAAAAAGCTTTTTCAGTCATTAATAGCATCATATGCAGCGAATATGTTGCAGACAAAGTGAGAACGATGTAAATTTAAAGTTATGAACTGCCAGCTGCCACAAATTCATTTTTAGTGGAAAGATTACCTCTGTATTTACCTCATTATTTGATCTACTTATATGGGGAGTACAATGATTATAAAGGAAAAAGGAACCCTTTGAGGAAAAAATCCTTAGTAGGTAAAAATAAATAAGATAATAAATAAATTTAGTTTAAATTTTTTTGTTTTGATTGGTAACTGTTATCTTGTGAAGCACCTTGTCAGAAGATTTAGAAACCTTGTCAAGATAAAAATAGAAAAACCTTGTCAGAAAGGATAGAAAAACCTTGTCAAGATAAAGATAGAAAAACTTTGTCAAGATAAAGATTGAAGAATATGTGCCTCACATGACGATGATGCTAGTTTAGAAAAGTTTCAAAACAGGCGAAAACTTTTTCCTTTCTTAACCTTTTCTGCCATCAATTAAGAAAACTTGAAGGCGAATAGGAAATACCTGTTTATCCTCTTCAGTATTGTGGTGATATTGTTTGATGAAGAAACTGCCGGTGTTTTCAAACGGAAGAACTTTGAGAATTATCAAGATTTCAGAAGTTTTGAACTTTTTCACTTATTTGAGATGAATTTTGTTCTTCTGTGAATCTGTGCTAATGCAGAATGATGAAGTCATGAAAATTGCCCAGAAATCAGGAAAACAACAGAAGTCTTTAGATCTCCTTTCAAGAAAACAGTTCATAGCAGTCTGAGAAAGGAGGCCAACATGTTTTTAAATGGACTCATCAGTATAGCATAGAAATTCTATCATAGAATAGATGAGACAACTGACAATGGCAATTTTTGGATATACAACAATGTGGAGCAACTCCATCCTTCCCGATGTTGAAATTCAGTTTATGGATACCCGTACACGTGACATTTCTAGTATAACAATCAAATCAACTTTCAACATAAAACTGTTAGAAGCACTGAAACATCTGGAGTTAGGTAAGTGACACAGAAGAGGACGTTGATGAGTTTTCATAATGTAAAATAAATGAGTTTTTAAAAATATTTATGTAGGTCGTAGGGTGGGGTAAAATTAATCGTAACTTTGGCCTATTAAAAACAAAGTCGAAAGTTTTAATAAAAATCTCAAAGAAACCGTTATTAAAACTATGTAGGTATCTATAGATCACAAGATGAAGGACCGTATTCATAACGAATATTTCTCCAAAGTACTCTACTTCACTGACCAATAGTAAAAATAATAGATAATAACATACTGGTCAATTTTAAATTGTTAGCTGTTTGAGTAATTCTTATTTTCAAATACCCACATCACCTGTAAACACAACACATCAATAATAAAATCTGAACGAAATTCTAAACCTTGTTAAGTTTCATAATACATAGGTACGTATTATAAATTGCCTTCACACATTTCCAAAGCTTCAGCACAATCTACATAAGACAGACACATCTACAGAAATCTTCAAAGATGTCTTCAAAATCGAGAAGAAATTCAGAAGTGCGAAAACAAGCCTCCGCCGCGTGTGTTCTTACTATTAGCTGTGACAAAGGTTCTAATATGAATATAAATAATGGTAAAGGTAATTCTAATTTTGCTGATCAAGATAGTCAGTGTTCATCCAGCTCTGACGACAGCTCATGTTCCTGTAGCTCTGACGAGCAAAGATCCCTCCCACTAACTAGGAAGTCGGTCTCGTTTGTCGGCGAATCTTCACAAAGAGATTCCGAAAGGCGAGCTCCCAGAAGCATGTCCTCTCATCGGAATGCAGGGACATCTCCATATTGTGAGTCTCAATCAGGTTATGGATCCAATGCTCAACCAGATGTGAGAATGGAGGATAATGGAAACGTGCGAGTCATAAAACTAACAGGTCTTCCTCTAGAATGGAAAGAAGAAGACACGTTCACCGCAAGACCAACTGACACTAGAGCAGCAGGACCGAATCAAAATGGACCTCCACTCTCCCAAAGACCAGCAACTCAAGGAAGTGGTGGACCCACAGGGGGCTCCAAGCTTAAAACCCTTGAGCTGCATATCGATTTAACTGAAAGTCAGTACAACAACCAACAAGGCATGAGCGATAACAATGCGTCACGAGGTAAGAACAGAAACAGAAACACTCACTCAGGTACAAACAAGAATACTCAGCAAGGTGCAAGGGGTCACTCTCCACCTGAATGCCATAAATCGAGCAAGAAATCAGACAATGCTGAAATTTCAAAGAAAAAGTTTGAAGAGGAATTCGCGAAACTTTCCCGAATCTTGAAAAAAGAACTGGTTATCACTGAGAAAGGTCTACCTTGTGGTGCGGCAACGTGCTGCCCTTGCAATACTACTGCTGGAGCAGCCTATCTGAAAGACGCTTGTAAAAAATCTCAGAGCGGGAGCAGTCAACAATACGAAAATAGGGATAGTCAGAATAGGAGCAGAGGTAATAGTAAGGAAGGAAAAATGAGATGTGATCAGAAAGAAGAAACCACGGTCATGTTAGATGCAAATACTATAGCTGAACTAACAAGACTACTTTCAAATAATCAACCGGGTAACAGTAACTATTGAAAACAATAAATAAATAAATGAATTGAAATATAATATTACCTATTATACCTAGCTAAAAGAAATTGTGTTCTGTTTTTAGCCACCCATAAAAAAACCCCATTTTTTACATCGTCTATTAGGGGTTTTTCAAAATAACAATCAAGTTTATACTTACGCCATAAACACAAAATTCCAATGGTTTCTACAACAGCGACAAAAACAAGAAAGTAAGCATTTAATTAATTGAAATATCCACTTAGTATGGTGACATATTTTCATAAGGACATCGAGGTAACCAAAGTTATAACTCTGAATGGTAAAGTTTTGTACGTCTTCGGCCCTTGGTGACATTAAAAGTAAGGGAAGCATGGTCAAATCAGATTCTTCAATAAGTTGGCCTTTTCCGAATTCGAAAACAAACCTTCAGCTCGATCATTGTCGAATGAGAAAAAGAAACAAGAGTGAAGCGAGTAAACAAACAAAGAAGAACAATGTTGAAACAAGTTTTCGAGGTAATTTTTGTCAGAAAAAATATTCTAGAGTTCCAGTTATTGTATTTTATTTTTTATTATTATTATTTTTTTTTTGTGAATTGGACTACAAAGAAAGCTAGACGCTTTTCTTTTCTATTAACCTCTAAACATAATGATAAACCAACTACTGAAGATACCTAGGAGAGACAAAGTATATTATTACATACCTAATACCTAATGTAGAAGATGACGGTGAATTTTATTTTCCAGATTTTGGTGGAAATCTAATCATAAGCAATAAGTTAAAGAGTCGTAAAATGGAAAATTTCCTACTAGATATAGTGAACAGTATATCAGACAGTAGTATCCTTAAGAATAAGGTAGATAAGAATATTTCTGTTCAAGAGAGCAATGATTATGACTTGGAGTATTTGAAATCTAAATCACAGAATGATTTTGTCCAAAGAAAAAATCTTGCCGACATGAGAACGCATAATTTAAGTGACATTAAAGAAAATTTTGAACAATATGGATTTGCAGCAGGAATAATTCGGAAAGTTTCAAATAGTGATGAGAGAGATTTTCAAAATTTCATTAAAACAAAAGATACCAAAAATGACACAGTGAAAGAATCTAAAAAATCAAAGTTGAAAAAAGGAAAACAAAAACCTATTATATCGTTCTTTGAGGATTGTTTCATGAATGAATATGAAATAGAGAAAACTAACATCGAACTGCAACGTTTCGCTCGCTTGAATCACAATTGTAATGAATACAGGGATGAACATTTTAATAATATAAAGAAAGAACGAAACAAAAACTCAAAATACACAAATAAACAAACGGAGACAAAGCGTAGCGCTATAATGTCTAAATTCACTCATTATAAACATTTGGTTAAAAGGTTAGAACATGAAAGAAAAGAAAGCTCATCTCATACTATAAAAAATGAGTCTGTCAATATTTCAAAAGAAAATTCTACTGAAGAATCAATTACCGTTAAAGCATGCTGTGAAAATAATTTTCCAATTTCCCAGTCAAAGCAACCTCAAGCACACCTAGTGAAAACAATGGCAGATACTAAAAGTTCATTTCCATTTATAGATAGTGAAAGAAAAGACATTTGCTTAGAAGCTTATTGGAACAGAACCAATATGAATTTCAAATTGATATCAAAAATTTTCAGTATATTACCTCCAAGCAAGAAAGTATTTGATGAGTTCTTGCGAACTACAAAAAGTAAGAAAAGTAGTACAACTAAGGTAAAAAAAGAATATGAATCTTTTCCTGTAAACACAACATTATCAGACATGAAAACTGAAAACAACACAAGTGAAAACAGCAATTTTATGAAAACAGATGATGAAAATAAAAGATCAATCATTGAGATGTTCACAGGTGATAATCTAGATTTGGCACAATTGACAGCAGTACAAAGCCCAATAGGAGACACAAGTCCAGAAGATTTCTGTCCTGAAAATTTCAAATTCATAAAACTTGGTTTTCTAAAAGAAATTGGAAGAAGGAACACCAAAATTAACATACATGATGAAAAATTCCTTAGATATTTTGACCAAGTAGTCCAAGAACATGCATCACGGATTATAAAAGATATAATAAATAATTATCCAAGTAATGAAGACATGATGCACGCCTCTGATCATGAAAATCCTATAAAAGATATATCTGAATTCACCATAGAAAGAGGTGATATAAATAATGAACAACAATGGAAGATTGACGGTATCACTAAATTATCAAGAGAAGAATTGGAGGAAAATTTGTCGAAGGAATATGACGAAAATTATTCAATAAGCAAGCAAACATCGATGCCTCAAACAGACAGTATGGACTACAATAAAGCACTAAAACAATTTCAACACAATCTCTTGAAGTCTGATTCCGACAGTTCTGTACTGAATGAAATAGTTAAAAAACGCAAGACTCGTGCAATCCATATTAAGAAAGGTAATAATCTAAAGAATAATAGAAACAAACACAAAAAGAGAGAAGCGCCATCAACAGTGTCCAAAAAATCGAACTATGAAGAATATGAAAACATTATGAAAAGTCGTAAACAAGAAGTCGAGGAAAAACTGAAGAACTATTCAAAAAAAAGGACACAATCATTGAATAAGAAAAAACAACTTGAGAAAAGTGAGCGAATCAAGCAAATAGCACATCAAAAATTAAAACACGGAGATGACATAAAAACTTCTAAAAATGAATGTACTGACGAAATGTCGAAAAATGTATGCCATAACAAAATGTCGCAAAATAAATTTACCATCCCGACACCTAAAAATGAGTTTCTACCAGAAACAATTTCAAAAACTGTCCCAATTTACAGAAAAGAACACAGTAGTGTGGAAATCAATTCTGAAGATCAAGTTCAAAAGTCAGAATTTTGTGAAAAAGTATTAACAGACATATCTTCGAATTTTCCGTTCAGTAAAGACGAATTGAAATCTCACAAAGACAACGATGTTAGTGAAGAATCCAAACACACGGTTGAAACAATATTCAACAAAAATATCTCAAACGGACAACATGATATTTTGAACAGCACTGACCGCACAGAATGTATCAAAAAAGTGCGAACAAGTGTAGAGGGATGCTTTGAAGACATATCTTCGAATTTTCTGTTCAGTAAAGAGGAATTGAAATCTCACAAAGACAACGATGTTAGTGAAGAAGACAAACACACGGTTGAAACAATATTCAACAAAAATATCTCAAACGGACAACATGACATTTTGAACAGTACTGACAACACAAAATGTATCAACAAAGTGCGAACATGTGTAGAGGGATGCTTTGAAGCAACTTTTAAACGAAGAAGTTCTTCAAGTAGCACGAGTAAGTAAAATATCTAGACACTAGGAACTATTAAATTATGATTAAAATAAACCATTATGCCTACACACTAAGCAAACAAAAACAGAACTTTTCAAGTTGAGTACCATTAAGGATCTATGTAGGTACGTAACTAAAGGTTCTTGAACATTTACCATTTTTGAACTAATTGGAAGCATTCTTTGTTCATTCAGCAGATTACTATAGTTTCACTCAACACAAAACAAAACCTCGCGTTAAGAGCAATCTGACGACAAGGAAACAAATCATAGTGAAAAGTTCTCCCAGTTCGAGTGAAAATGAAAATGACAAGCCGCCGGAATTGGATGAGCAACGTCTCAGAGAACTGTTGCAAGCCAGAAGGAATCAAATTCTGAAACTGAAAGAAAGAACAACGAGAAAGGTATCAAAGATCAAAAAAGGAAACAATATATGAGAGTTTGTATAAGAGTCACATGGTTTATAGGGAGGATGAAATAATAAAAAATATTAATTATTTATTATTAGATTCTGATATTATTCCTGTTTTTGTTAAATGTTCCTTTGTTCTGTATTCTATGTATATTATCCTTTGAAAAAATAAAACGTTCATACGATAAATATTATTCCTTTTAAATAACACCTCTTGGAACTTTTGCAGAGAAGCAAACTGTAAAGCCTAAACAAATAAAAACCTTCAAATTATAATCAATATACCTAATAATTTACAGAAAAATTAAACTATTCAAGTGGAAACAGAATCTCTAAAACGAGAAAAAGATTCCATATTGAGAACAAAAATGATATTAGGTATAAATTTAATAAAAATAATGAAAATGACATTCTTTCAGAAGCGTGGTAAAGAGCATGAAGGATGGAAGATTTGATTTATTAAAAGAAAATAATAATGAAAGAATAATAAAATAAAAATAAAATATTCCCCTCCCAAAATGTTTTAAAGGCTCACATAGTGAAAGAACAGATCAGTGGTTGGGTAAAAGAGCTCCCTCCTTCAGGCCAGAAAAAAAGTGATCAGGTTGAATTTTCCTTTCGGAATTTGCCTTTTTCTCAAGCTCGTTTCTCCTCTTTTGGCTTGATAGCGCCTGTACTAAACTACAGGAAATTCAAGATTCGGAATCCGTTCCCGAAACACACCTTTATACTAGACTAAGTAGGAATTCACATGAACCCCAAAAGTATATTGTATTTTCGTGTCCAGAACCCAAAAGTTACCCCCCACGACTCCCGTACACACACCACTGTACAAATGACAGACGGAGAACAGATTGAGCGGAAGTGACAGATAAGAAACAAAATGGCGATGGAGTAACAAGAAATAGAACACAAAATAGTGCGAACAATCAGTGACGGAGTGATAAACGGGAAAATACATTTATAATGAAAGAAAAAAGAACTGGAACCAAAAACTGGAAAGAAGCAAAAAAGAAAGAATGACAAAGAAGTAGAGAGAGAGAGAGAGAGAGAGGGATGGAGAATGAGGAGGGAGGGTTCGGTATACCTATACGTACCTATAATAAAGTACCTAATACCTATTAATAATAATAATAAATTGAAAGTAATTTTTACTGTCCTTATCCTATATTCTAAAGGTAGGGAAATAATGTTGTATGGGCCCCTTCATATTTTCCTAATACCATGATAATTTTTTTTCCTACCATGCTGGTGTCGTTTGCGCGCGAACTATTTTTCTCTGTGCACTCGATACCTACAAAATAATCGTTACGGTCATCATCTTTTTTTTCGACCTAACCTGCCTCCTGTGCCGATTTGCCTCGCGGTCGCAACATCACGCCGCGATCCATTGCCATTACAATTTTCAACCGGTTTTTCTGCCGAAATCCTGAGTGCCGTAAGTGTTCTACATCGTATCTCCGAAACAAACCCAAGGTTCATAAAGGTAAGACACCAGCAATTGTCCTTCTTGCCGTTCCTTCCTTTGAGGTGGTCAGCCTTCAGCTGTCCATAACCCTTGGGATCACACAAATGTAATAGGTTGAATTTTTACTTTTTTTTTTATTTTTATTTTGTTTTACCTTCTATTCATATTTACCGTACCAGTCAATAGTATCAGCCTTTGTAATTTTTTCCCCAAAAATCAAACAAAAACCTCGCCACTGCCATTACATTTTCTTTCGGAAAACCTTCTCATTTCTTTCTCACTCATTTGATTAACAGCTTTTTAACCAATGTCTTCCTCGGGCCTTCTTCGGTGTTTAAGTCTTATGCAATTTGTGTTTGCCGAATATTACCAAAACAGCATTATTGCCGAACTTCATCAGTATCGAACTTCGTTTGGGAGTTTTGGCGCAAATCATTTATAAAACCGGTTCCTAAGACACCCCAACATCCCGACTGATAGCCCAAATGGACCTAAACCTATAAAGTTAGTATTTTTCTTTATATGTGTTAAACGTTTTCTCCAAGTTTCTTTCCAAACTGTTAGAACAAACCGTTAGAAAGTTGGCGCAAGAACAGACAGACAGACAGACTGAAAAAATATACTGAGCCAAATGAAATTCCGACCACCTAGAAATTTTGTTCTAGATGTAATGTACGTACATGCTAGTTGGTTATTGGATAGAATATGTATTTTACTTGCACTAAAGTTTGGTTTGGACCCTCAGCTAGGTAATTAATTGAAATTGTCATCATTGTTTTCATTATTGTCAAATTACCAAAAATTAAATTTTCAAGGTGGTCGGAATTTCATTTGGCCCAGTGTAATATTGAAGAAACTCCTTTTCCTTTCTGTTCCTTTCAATCCATCAGCCTACCTGTTTATAGTGTGTCCAGATCAATGTGACAGCAAAATAATGGGCATTGTTGCCAAACATGTCACATGTGCAATGGTAGAGAATCTTTAAAAGGGGAAGGTATGTTGCACAGTGTTTCCTCCGACAGTGAAACAAAGTCAGGTAAGGCGATATCCACCTTACCTGTTCTGGAATCCAACCTCTGAACTTAGAGCTACCTCTGCATTTTAAAAGAGAGAGTTTATCAAAAATAGACCTTTACCTCATTTGCAACAATGTAAGGATTTCCTGCAATCTGATTGGTTCCTTCATTTTGGGTTGATGACTCATTGCTGTCACATTGATCTGGATGAACTATAGGTACTTATGACGAATAAATATTCAAGCTACCTACATACTTACTTTACTTCCCGCGTGCGGATCACCACCATATTATCAGATCTCATGTCTCCAGTAAGTGGCAACGAGCATTTCTTTGGCATTTTGCTGTCTGCAGGTCCTCCAGAGTGCAAGGTTCTGGTGCAATATTCAAGCTAAAACTTGGAATTCACTTCGTTCTTTCAACAACGACCTTCACCATTTCCCTAATCCTGCAGGAAGAAAGCTGAAACTGAAGATGTTTAAGTTAAGAGTAATGTTTGGAAGAATACTGCTGTCGGCTTTCCAATACATTAGAGATATTTCAAGCTTTCTAAACGCGAGTAGTATGGATATAAGTAAGTACATAGATACTTGTACATATTTTAAAGCATAATGTTAAGGTTTATCTGTTTGTGAAAATAAATAGGAAAGTATGTTTTTTTCCTCTGTCTTCTTCTTCTTCTTTTTCTTCTTATTTTCCTCCTCCTCCTTCTTCTTTGAAGAGGTTTGATTATTGTAGAGAACTTACGTATAACAAAGGAAGTCTTAAAGTCCCGAGGACCAGGTAAAAATAAGGAGGAATCCTCCTGGAGGAGAGGATATTCGACGTTCCGAGAACGAATCTTATCTGTTTAGGAAAAAATCCGTCCCGTGCGGGAATCGAACGCGCGAACTAAGCTATTACAAGGCATTGCTTCTGAGCTAACTAGACCCTAATTCAAAAAGAGAGAGGATTCCTATTCGAAATAAAAGAAGAGGGAAAAGTAAGAAAAATAAAAGAGACGGAATAAAAATAGAAGGAGGAAAAAAAGAGTCAGGGATCCGCCGGGGTTTCTCTATTGACACAAGACAAAAGGCTGAATGGAAATCCGGACTAGTTGAGTCCGCACGCTCTATTGTTCTCAGATCAGCAGAGAGGGGCAGTCAGCATGGTTTTCAAATTCCTCCGATTTCAAAGTTTCCCGCGTCGTAAATTGAAGCTATGTTGAGATGAAGGGAAGGGCGCAAGATCATGAAAAATGGAGAAGGAGATCCCAATTGCTGTTACCCCAATCATTAGATTGTAACCTGACAGAGAGAGAGAGAGAGAGAGAGAGAGAGAGGGAGGGAGGGAGAGAAAAGTTGAATCCGATTAAGTGTAGGTTAGGTATGTAAGTAGACTTGATTTTCCCTTATCGATTTTCAGGTATGGGAAAATTTGGTAGGGTTCAGAAACTTTCAGTAGGGTTGTTAGAGAGAGAGAGAGAGAGATAGAAAGAGAGAGAGCGTCGGTAAGGTAGGGTACATGCAATGCGGTTAGGAGGCATGTAAAAAAGACAGATAATTAACTTTCTGGTGGTTATAACCTAGGAAAGTGGGGAAAAGTTCAAATAGTTCACAATCATTTTCTTGGAGAAATTTTATCCCCCAATAAAAAAGGCTCATCGGGGGCATTGGATACTGCTCGTCAGCATCCTCTAATCTGAACGGAATCAGTATTGTAGAAGTGCGTTCAAGTGAAAACGGCCGACTGACATTTGATCCGTCATATTATCTGACAGAGAAACGGAAGAGGAGGAGGAGGAGAAGAAGAAGATGTGAACGAGGGGAAGGAAGACGAGAAGGAGTAAAAATGGAGAAGAAGGAGAGAGGAAAGAACAGGTAGAGGAGGAGGCGAAAGAGGACGAAGAAAACGGTGCCGATTTCATTTTCGAAAGGAAACAAGGAAAAATCCGAGAAAGGCGCACGAGATTTGTCAGGGCCCAGGATCAGGAATTGATAGGTTCAGACAGAATTAATTCAGAATACAATAGGTATAACTTTTAGGGAATCTATCCTAGACGGATCACCGAAGTTAACCAACGTTGTACGTGGTTTTTATCAAGACGGAAGAATTTCACGTATTTCGGCACTCACAGCATGATCTGGTTAAAAGCCCAATGAAAAGGCCAGGCTTGTGAACTTAACTTATTCTGTGTTATGAACTTAGCCATTGAAAAAGGAAGAAGAAAATGATCGAGCCAAGACGAACAGAAAGAATATCAGCCCCTCTACACTTTATGGTCGTAAGATTTCCCCTGTTGAGCGGAAACGATCATTAAAAAGAGAATAAGGAATTCCTCCAAAAGTTTATTCAAGTCATAAAATAGGTAGAGTAGTGTGCTGTTCTTTACTTACTTAGTTTATGCTTCCTCCAGATGATTTGTACCTCAATTCCTTACCACCCACATAGTTACGTATAGGTAGTACTGTTTCTGCCGATAAGGCCAATAAGGTGTCAAAGATTAATAACAACCTCCATAACAATGTTACTCGAGTAAACAACCGCGTCAGCAAATCAGAACGAAGATATCAGAAAGTATCCGGGCCAGAGCTGACTGAATCCTGAAACTGAAGGTGAGTCCACACGTTACTTTTTACTTTCTATTTCTTTTTGAAGAGGTTTGATAGAGGGAATTGTAACTGCTTAGGTCTTATCGTCCCGAAAACGAAGAGAGAACGACAGAATAGGAGAAATCCAGCCGTTCCGAGAACGGACATTTTTCGTTCAGGATAAAATCCGCCCCGGGCAGGAATTGAACCTGCGACCTAATGCGAATCTACTCTCTTCAAAATGGCGGATATCCAATGGTTTAGTACAGGCGTTACCACGCCAAAAGAAGGGTAATGAGCTTCAGAAGAAAGAAAGTCGTATGTTGGTAGGTAGTTTCCGAAAGGAAAATCAGACTTTTTTCAACGAAAAGATGGAATCAGGTGGATAAAATGTTGAACAACGATTAACGAGTGCGATCAACGAGTTTCATACCAGTGTGGACCACCTTACAGGGAAAAAGTAAAAACGTAGGTACAGAGGTAAGATTCATGACATATAATTTCTCTACCTCCATTTTTCCTTCCCCTTCTTCACTTCCTCTCCTCCTAATCCTCCTCCTTCTCCCCTCCTTCCTCGTTAGTCCCGTCAAAATGAAGACTTCAAACTTCAAGGATAATCTCAGGATATCACAAATCCCTTCAATATCCTGCACACACACTACCGACAAAACTTTTTACCAACGAGAGAAATTTTAAAATCCGAAAATTATTAACTCCAACTTTATTTTTGTTTCACATTATTACATTTTTTACTTTCTATTACTTTTTGTCAGGGGGAGTTAGGGGGGGGGGATAAAGACCCCCGGATAAATGTTTTGTTAACAAAGGCACTTTTGTTCAACTTTTTCGTTCGCTAACGAAGTGGCCCATATACGGAGGGCAAGTTGTTCAAGGTCATTGAAAGTACAATTTGGTATTCTTTGGTTTAACCGTTACCCACTAAGCAATTGCTCATTGCTGCTTTGTATCCCAAGGCATGGCCGAACTTGTAGAAAAGGCATGGCCGAACTTGTAGAAAATAATAAAAATAAGGTCGCCCTGCGCGCTCCCTTTTAGCTGCATAGTTATCAAACTAAAAACTAATAATAGAAAGTAAAAACATAAACGAAACCAACTCAAAATGTTGGTCGAGAGCGGAACATTTCTCTCCCACAGTCTCTGCTTCCTCAGATATTGTAAATGTTACAACAGAACACCCAAATGAGCACCATTCAATAGGATAAGGAAAGTCGTGTGATGTTCACACCAGATTTTTATCTATTAAAGACAGTGCCAAAATTTCAGTGTCAATCATGGATCATTTTTTCTCTTAGAAATCAGGTGTCACAAGAATTAAAATTTCATTATTATTTTTGCACAAATCTAGTGAAGAAGCAAAAAAAACAGAGTGTGAATCAAATTAATAAAACCCTTAAAATATACAAATCACTTAAAATAGTTACGGGTAGTTAAGACTATTTTTACATACCTAGTTATTTTAGAGGAAAATAATATTTTCGTACAAAATAATAAAAAACATAAACATAATTATCACAGAAAACTAAAATAAAAAAATCAAATTAGCAAATAAAAATCATAGTTAGGTCTGCAGAAAAAAAAGGAGAGAGTTTAAGCCCCAAGCAGGTCATAGTTTAGATTTAGACTCACAGTATGTTCAATAATTTACTTGTATTTAAAGTTAATGTCAGAACAAATTATTAAATCTGTAGTTATAATTGAAACAATTCAAAATGAATGTATTTCTGTGAGTCACGGTCTGCTAAAAAAAGATAATACTCGTACACCAATCATGGGTTTCACCAAAATGACCTAATTTCACTAATGGGAGATTTTTAATTGGCTAAAAAAGAGCTCTTCCAAAGATATAGGTAGTTTGGATTGACATAAATGAATTAAATGTGTTTCCAAATGTTACAAAAACACATTAAACTCATTTAAAACCGTTAGTGGAACTCTCCTATTGGTTCAATGGTGAAATGCATGATATTTTTTAGTAAATTATAACGCAAATCATAATTATAGCTCTTTAATATTCAAAAGCAATTCATATTCATAAATAAGTTAATGTCAGAACAAATTATTAAATCTGTAGTTATAATTGAAACAATTCAAAATGAATGTATTTCTGTGAGTCACGGTCTGCTAAGAAAAGATAATACTCGTACAGCGTACACCAATCATGGGTTTCACCAAAATGACCTAATTTCACTAATGAGAGATTTTTAATTGGCTAAAATAGAGCTCTTCCAAAGATATAGTTTGGATTGACAAATGAATTAAATGTGTTTCCGAATGTTACAAAAACATTTAAAATCGTTAGTGGAAATCTCCTATTAGTTCAATGGTGAAATGCACGATATTTTTTACTAAATTATAATGCAAATCATAATTATAGCTCTTTAATATTCAAAAGCAATTCATATTAATAAAACAAAGGAAAATTAAAATTATTATAAATACATTTACACCTATGTACAGGCTTATACGAAGAAACAACACATCAACGATTAGTACTAAGTAGTTCTAATATTTAGAGAGACTTGACACAGTAACTAGCGGAATTATATTTACAATTAAAACAACATTTATGTGACATCTATCAAGAGGTATTACTTGTGCACCCACGTTTAGGACACCATCCACATCAAAATATTATGTACAATGAATTGAAAACTATTTGAAATTTTCAATATTAAAAATATTATTTCTTAAAATTAACCGGAATAAAATTGTCGTCTCTGAATTTTAGTCTTTTAAAGGTCTATTAATGCAAATTTGCGACCCAGGAAAAATATAATAGGTACCTACCTATGTTTTCTAAAGAAAATCAAACATGATTCCAAAGCCGTAAGTAGCTATGTAACAAGTTTATCAAAAATAAATTTTCCTACTGAAAAGCACAAATGAATAATGTGTATCTCTGAATTTTAGTCTTTTAAAGGTCTATTAATGCAAATTTGTGACCCAGGAAAAATATACATAATAGGTACCTGTGTTTTCTAAAGAAAATCAAACATGATTCCAAAGCCGTAAGTAGCTATGTAACAAGTTTATCAAATAATTTTCCTACTGAAAAGCACAAATGAATAATGTGTAATTTTATTAAAATCAGAGACCATCATCTTGACTTGGTTGCCACCTATCTCAAGGATTTATAAATAAATTGTGACATTGAAGACAGGAGGGTTCTTTTCGCAAAACATGTCCCTATCTTATAATTAATCTTTTCTCAAAGGTAACTAGCTAGGAGTACGTTTTTCCACATCTTCCTTGAGAATTTAGCTGATAACAAATCAAATTATTCCGTTTGCAAATGTTGTTTTCCAGCACATCAGATAAAGTTGAATTTTCATCTTATATTTACCTGTGTATAAACACGATTGAAATAAAACGGTTAGAAAAATATTTTTACTTTATTTTTTAAAATTAAAATATTTTAGATACCTAGATAGGTAAGTAAAGTATACGTAAGTAAGTAGAATAATATGAAGGTTAGATTTTACATTTTTTACAAGGAAATTTAAAAAGGAAAAAGTATAAATTTTAATATTTACAAGAAATCTAAGCTTTGACTGTTTTTTCCTACTTATAAATGAAGGTATTATGAGTTTTGTGACTGAGTATTTTACATTGAAATATAATATTTCTTTCATTTTTTATGGCATCATTTAGCATAATAGTTTTATCTTGTTTTCCAGCTGTTAACACAGGAGAAATTTGTCCTGAGTAGCTTTTGAGTTCAACTTCCAAGAACTTTCACATTTTTTTCCTTTTTCTCACAAAAAGGCCAAGTTTTGTTGTTTTTCAATAAACATCTAAAGTTTATTAATTGAAAATATGGAAGAGAGAGAAGAATGAGAGAAAGTGGGAGGGAGAGAAGGAAAAAAGATGAGAGAAAATTAAACAGCGTTTATGGTCATTGGACTAAATATAGGACAGGGGGTTTCTATTTAATTGGGTAAATGGGATATTAATAGCCCCTGTTTCACGTACCTACCCATGGATATTAAAAATGTGTTAGTTCTAAATAATTAATATAAGGTAACCGTAAAATTAATTGTTGAGATTATTTAAGATGACAATTTTCAATTTTTTTATTTTTTAAACAAATGAAAAGGGGAAAAAGTGTCCGTTATTGAAGTACATCTATCCTACTTCTCAAGCTAAATTGTTTCCTTTTAAAAAGTTTATTAAAATTAATTTTACAAATAATAAAATGCAAAAGAAAATATATGAAATCAAAACGGTGAGGACGAAAATAAAATGATCAGAATGTTTTATAATTACTGACTATTCAGAAACCAACTGTTTTCTAAAAGACCATGTACTTGAGGCGTTATTCTTTCGGACACAAATATTGGCTTCAAGGCCAATGAAATGGAATTGAACTTCACGAAAGCCTCCATAAATTGCTAATTCGCTACAATAGTCAGTAACTAGAAAACATTGGTGAGAAATATTCGCATAAGATTAGTTTCGCATAACAGTATCTAGTGACAACAAAGGAACAATTTCAATTTACCAATATTATTTATTTCCTTGCATAATAATTATTAAAGAGCACACACAAGATCATTTTTCTTCCTTCTTTTATGACAGAATGCGTTTTTTTATACTCTTTAAATGTTTGGAAATTAGATCATAAGTAAGCAGGTGAACATAGATAATGTCGTTCAATATTTTATTTTCCAATCCTAATTTTTATCTATTAAAGACAGTGCCAAAATTTCAGTGTCAATCATGGATCATTTTTTTCTCTTAGAAATCAGGTGCCACAAGAAATAAGAAAATTTCATTATTATTTTCGCACAAATCTAGTGAAGAAGCAAAAACACAGAGTGTGATTCAAATAAAACCCTTAAAACATACAAATCACTTAAAATAGTTATGGGTAGTTAAGACTATTTTTACATAGTTATTTCCCTAGACCATAAAAGGAATATTCCTACCAAATTTCAGCTTTCTAGGTGTTGTGGTTCTCGAGATAGAGCGATCAGTGTGTGAAATGTGTAATGTGAATGGATCTTGATTTTATAATATAAGATAGCAGTCTAGGACGTCTATAGGTAGACAATGGACTTTTACGAATGGATTTTAACTGAAAGAACTACAGTTTGAATACTAGCTGCAACATAAAATAATTGAGGCAGAGGGAGATTATTTTTCGTAATACCTATCAAGCAAAGATCAAGGGGGCACGGTTGGTCCAGTGGTAACGCGCTCGCGTCTGAAAAAAACGAAAGCCCTGTTAAAAATTAGTGAGATCCGAGAACTCAAAAGGAAACAGATGAAAAATAAAAGTTAGAGTAAAAAATAATGTAAATAAAAATACTGAAAAATCTAATGGAAATGGTTAAAAACCAAATGGAAAGGTAATATCTCTTAAAAAAGCTAAAACAGACTGTAGACCTAATCATCCGGCAACCTTTGAGAATAATGACCTTGACTTATGACTTCTGACCTTCAACCCTCTCCTTCATCTACCTATAGGTATCTATGTGGGATTAACAGGGAGTAACCCGTGTACAGATCGGAAAAGCTGCAAAGGTATTAATGCTTTCTACGGAAGGTATGTAGGTTGGTATTAAAAAAATATTTTGTAAAGCTTAAGGCCATTATTAAAATGAAACTTTTTTTCATACCTATTTTATTTTCCATTATATTTTTTTTCAAGGCAAAGTTGTGAAACCCTATTAATATATGAGGGAAAAAACTGTGTTGTAAAAATGTAAAAAAAAGTTGCGTTTGATACCTTCAGCGAAGAAAACTTGGCGTTTAGACTATGTGAAACGCCAAGGAGTAACAAAATTATTTTGGAGAAAATTCTCGATATTTTTGAGAGAGGATCTTTCTCAGAAGATTTTGAGAGGATGAACTTCAATATTTTAATTGGTTCTCTCTATCTTATATATTTTAATTGGTTCTCTCTATCTAAATAAGATAGAGAGAACCAATTAAAATATTAGGTGCTTTAAAAAACAACCAACGATTTCATTTTAATTCCGATTTCCTTCCTTTTTGCGTGGCTTGGCGGTTCACCCAACGACCTTTTCCGGGGACCCTAGAGACTGTTTATGCATAAAAAAATAACAACCTCGGTCCTCTGCTATAAATCCTATATTATTCGACACAAAAAGGTTCTAAAGCCACCTCCCCTGTACCTATCCCAATGTGCGAAACCTTTGAAGAAAAGCTTTGATCATTCCCAGGACACATTGGAAATGAAGTGTTGCTCTTTTGAACCGGGCGGACCGGAGTGTTTTACAAGAGGAAAATACCGTGAAAGTAGATTTCTTTTTTTTTTTAACTTTTTCAAATTTTCTATGAACACAAGACTTTTCTGCTGAAACCCAATTTTAATTTTTCTGAGGTGGCCTAATTTTTGAGCTCTCTTGATTGATTATCTAAATTGTTTGCTCATTTATTATTTCAATTTACATTTTTTAGATTTATTATTTCTCGGACACGGATAAGTAAGTAAGTAAGTATTTCAATTAATCCAATGATTTATTAATCCTTGCAAAATTTAATTAATAAGTGAATCAGGCCTGAAGGTCAATATATAATATTGCTAAGAACTTCCGACACAGACTGTACTTAGGTATGGTAAAGTTAAATACAAAAGAATAGAGTTTGCAAGTAGAGAGGGAAAAAAAACCAACTTTTAAATAACTCTCTAGAAAAAGTTAGAAAGTACCTTAAAATTAGAAAAATAAATGTGGGCAGGTGGGCCAATAAATGGTACGTTTTTTAGGTGGGCGAATAAATGGTACACTTACCCTAGAAGGTGCAGGTTTAGTATTAGTAGATGCTCCTGAATCAGAAAAGCAATATCCAGGAGAAAAATACTTGTACACTATAAATTAATATGCGACTAGGTTGTGTTGTTGCTAATTTTCTCTATAGACCTGACAGGCGTACCTGTTAAGTTTACCTGATAGTGGATGGCCGGCCTTACTCTATAACATTTTTACTCATCTATAACTTTGTCATTAATAATTAAAATCTGCTCCTGGCGGAAAATTCCGCCAACTTACCCGAATTAGTTTGGAACTTGAAACTCTCGGACATCTGGTTCCATCCAAACCGGTTCTTGGCCATGACCTTGGCTTCGTATTGGGTCCCGGGTTCGAGTCCCCGAATCAGGTAGGACATTTGTTGCGTGAACTGTTCGGTAGGTGAGTTGGGTACCACCACATCGTTCCAGATATCACTGCGAGCCCATTGGTTGTTCAGGTGAGAGCCGTGGGTGTCGTTGTCTTGCTGCAAGAAAGAGAAGAGAGAAGATAGGGGTTAGTTTTGGTCCGTCAGGTTCAAGGCACGTCTACCCTATAGTCATAAGAAATCGACATCGACTGGAACCTTTATGCTGTGGTGTCCACACATAGTCGACCGGCCGTCGATCGACGATGACTGAATAGTCGTCCAAACTGCATCGGTAATAACTTGAAACATATAGCTTTTCCCTCTCAACCGACTGCCGGTCGACTATGATTGGACACACCTTTATAAAGTAGGAAAAATCGAAAAATATTGTGTGATTGTTTCTAAAAATGATCTACATTTAACAGGATTTAGGAATGCCTCACTGGAAATCAAGAGATTAATAAACATTAAAAGATGTTAAGTGAAAAGTTTTTGTACGAAAAGGTATTTCCAGAAATTCTAAAATGGGAGTTTACCTGTTTACAATTTACAAATTAATGCAATAAGTGTTTAGGACATTCTAGGGTAAGCGTAGGCACTGAAAATATGAGAAAAGTAAAATTTTCAGGCAACTTTTTCCCTCGTAATGCGGAAACCTACCTCACACCCAGGCAAAAAATGCTTCTGCCATCTGAAGTGAAAGTCATTTTCTAAAGCCGAAATTTGTGTAAAACTTTTTCCCTCCGTAGAGAATCATTTGTGTTTCCTTTTGATAGGAGAACATTCCGCTAAAGTGCCTCCAAATGATCAAAATAAGAGAGAGAGAGAGAGAGAGAGAGAGAGAGAGAGAGAGAGAGAGAGAGAGAGAGAGAGAGAGAGAGAGAGAGAGATAGTGTACACTTAGAACTTGGTTAGCTAATTCCCGGAAAACGGTCCTATAAATAGCTTCTCTCTCTCTCTCTCTCTCTCTCTCTCTCTCTCTCTCTCTTTCTCTCTCTCTCTCTCTTTCTCTCTCCCTCTCTTTCCTTTCTTTTCTTTTTTTTTGTCCAGGAAAACTTTCTAATGCAAGAAAATTGGTTTTGGAAAAACTTATTTCAAAATATAGGAAGTTTTTTTTTCCAAAGATAAGATGACTTTGTATAAGGTAGGTAGGTACCCAGGGCAGGTATATACTTAGGAATGTATCTACCTTTACCTACATAACCTAAATAATGTGCAGAGGGAGGTATAATAGGTAGATAAGTAGGTATGTGATTATTTTATGAATATGAAAGTCCGTCTATGTTACCTAGAAGTTTTGTGACCCATTTATTATAGGCCACCCACACCCAACCTAATATTCGTATGTATATGTTAGAATCGTACGTATATTATTCTAATTCTAATTTCAATCCTAGAGCCTAAATAATGATCGAGATAATCGCGTTTAGAGTTTAAATTTACAAGGAGTTAATATTTACCTGGAAATACTGAGAGCTCATTGTCAGGGTCGGCTTGTGCATAGTCTGAAATCAAACAGAACAAGGCAAGTTATTCGTTAGGTAGAGCGCAAAATTTGATTTAATGTACATTAGCTAAGGAGACGTAGCCTTTGAAAAATTCAACATGGAAAACCATACGGGGTAAGTTTCTCTCCTAAACGTGCAAAAATACAAGCAACCTAAACAACTTTCACACCTATCCTGTCTTCCTTCTCTCTTCGATTTCGGGACGATAAGACCATAGCAGTTACAGTTCCCTCTGTCAAACCTCAAAAAAAAACTACATTTTTCTGTATTGGACTGTTCCTGGAACCGTATTATCCCCATCCGTGGCACAAGCTTCCCCATCCGTGGCACAACCTCTGCTTATACGGATGGGTATACCATTTATATGAAAAATGTATGTTATGAGTTTTTTGTCAATCAAATATAAATGGAAACTTGTTAATAATAATTAAAAGCTAAAACCCCACTTTCAGCTTGTTTTACCAAGTGTAAAACTCGATTCCTAGAATAAAATACACCCACATACATTACGAGCACCTTGCAGTAGGTACCTATAGGTACAAGTAGGTATATATTTACCTACTTGGGAAAATGTTTCTCGGAAGAATCTAACGGTGGGAAAAAAATTAAAAGTTCGCAAAGGTGTTGACATTTTTTCTCTCCTTTGAGAGGGAATTTGCATTCCCAAAGAGGGGGAAAAGTTCCTTCTCCGTCTCCACAACAATTTCTTTCCCACATGCCTACATACCTACTCGTATTACCCACACATAAGTACATAAGTATAAGTATTTATAATATTATATTAAATTTATGTACTTAAGAGCAAGTTTTGTAGTAAAATTATGTGAGAGGGAAGTGTTCCGAAAGAGGTACCTGTCAACTGTTTCGGGGAGCTGCCCTAATTCATAATTGTTACGTTAAGAGTTTTAACACGTTAAGTGCCACGGTGTGAATATAAGTAGTAGATTTTTTTTTTTCTGGATAAGATAATTTGGACGATGCCGGTTGTTAGTGTCTTTTTAAAATGTTAGTGTCCTAATGGCTTTTAGCATCAGTGACTTCTTATTCCCATTAATATTTTTGTGATGAGTTCCATTTGTGGAACAATAAAATAACTGATTATTTGGTCCAAAGTAGAGGGCAAAGAACAGTATATCACCTACGTAGTTGATACGGCAAGTTGGTGTGGAATGACAAAGGGTATCTTTTCTGAAAACTTGGGTTTCCCCAAAAAATAAGATCTAGGGGTTCGTGGGATGTGTATCACCTCATACCTTAGGTACTTATAAAAACTTTGTTTTTATTTTGATTTTTGAGAAGCCCTAAAAATGGAAATATTGTTTTAAAAAAAAACAAAAATTAGAAAAATAAATGTGGGCAGGTGGGCCAATAAATGGTACGCTTTTTAGGTGGGCGAATAAATGGTACACTTACCCTAATTAATTATTTTAACCCTTACCCGTCTCGTGGGCCGTTTCGAGTGTTGGTACTGATAGTTAACATTGTCGTTATGTACGGGGACCTTTCTGAATAGGAGTTTGAATTCTTCAATGGACGTGTAACTGTTGACTGCCCAGGAAATGTTGTAGCTGTCCTTGGAACGGCCGTTGGGGTGTGACTTGAAAATGGCCGGATTGGGACGACCTGTGAACATGAGAAGAACGGACAACAAAGGGTTAATACAGTGGGAATTGTTACTTTCTATTTTATTTAGGAAACCTGGACATTTCAAGACAAAAAAAAAAGTCTCAAGGTGTGACCAAACATAGTCGACAGGACGTCGATCCATTCGATCGACGGGCGTCGACTGATGTTTGTGGATACACCTTTACGTCCCGCTATCTATGTAGGTATCTATCAGAATATCCAGAATAAAAATTAGGTATCCGCCTATACATAGCTATTTCAAAGCTAAATGTTGTTCATATCTTAGCTATTCCGCCAATCTTTCCTTC
This sequence comes from Diaphorina citri, assembly GCF_000475195.1. Taxonomy (NCBI): domain Eukaryota; kingdom Metazoa; phylum Arthropoda; class Insecta; order Hemiptera; family Psyllidae; genus Diaphorina; species Diaphorina citri. The sequence continues at coordinate 36,151 of NW_007377983.1, read as the reverse complement.
CTTCTTTCTATTTTCTTTCCCGAAACTCCCAGGTTTTTCAGTTTTCATCGAATTCTGGCTCTCTTTCTTTTGAAGTCACATGGAGATAAAAAGCGAGAGTCAAAAATTTGAAAGGATTTTTCCTGAGGTTATTGACCTGACTCTCTCCCCACCTGAAATTCCTGCTTATCTTTCATATTCCTCCTGATTCCTTCAGGAATTTTTCCTCGGCAAACCAATATAAAATGAAAAGATCAGGTTACAGTCTTTCTCTCCCTCATGTGTCTTCCCTATCTCCACCTCCTTCTCCCTTTTCTACTGCTCCTCCTCCTCCTTCCCCTCTCCCTCTTTCTCTTCCTCCTCCACCCCTTCTCCTTGTAAACCCTTCTCTTCCTCCTCCTCCCCCTCCTCTTTATCCCCCTCTACGGCCTCTACTATCTCCTCATATTCTTTCTCCTCTCCCTTTAAATCTTTCTCCTCCTCCTCTTTATCCCGCTCTAGTATCTCCTCATATTCCTTCTCCTCTCCTTTGAAATCTTTCTCCTCCTCCTCCTCCAATTCAATTCAATTCCTCCTCCTCTTTTTTCCCCCCCTCGATTCTCGAATTAATTGATATTTATGATCCGTTTTCCATTATTTTAATTTCATACACGGAACGGAATGGAGGGATGAAAAGGAAGATAGGGTTTGGGATAAAAAATATATTGCTATCACTTTTCTCATTCTCTCCCTTGGTCTCAGATTTTCGCGCAGGGCTGGAAAACCAAGGCCCATACCTATTCCTTTTTTTTTTAGAGGTTTGACAGAGGGAGCTTTAACTGCTAAGGTCTTATCGTCCCAAAATCGAAGAGAGAAGGAAGACAGGATAGGAGAAAGCCAGTCGTTCCGAAAACGAACATTATCCCTTCAGGATAAAATCCGCCCCGGGCGGGAATCTAACCTGCGGCCTAGCGCTTACAAAGCAGACGCACTACCAACTAAGCTAACTAGGCTGGCATTCCTTCTTTTTTATGTTCTTTTCAAATTATTGTTTTTCTAAAAATTGATGGTTAGTTTCCGATTTAATCAAATGGAAAGGTACTGATTATTCTTTATATAAGGGCTCGAAGTCGCTGTATAGCTGCTTCGATTGCAAACTACCAACCTCATCAATCTCATCACATTAACGTCTCGTCTTGTATAACTGTTGAAGTTGTCAAAAGGCTTGGTGATTCTGATAGCGTGGGTTCAATACCGGCCGGGGTAGGTATGGGATTTTGTCCTCAACATTTTTTGAGATTTTAAGCACAAAAACAGCACTACCAGAGGGTAAAAAATTTTCCCTCTCGCTCCACGTCATTAAATTTCCCTCTATTTCTTCCCTTGTCTGTCCCTTATCCCCCCTTTATTACACTAAACCCCCGTCTTTTTCCCTTGCCAACTCCAATTTTAAAATCATTCTCTCCCTTCTTTCTCAACCCCTCCTTTTTTTTCCTTTTTACCTCCCATGTTAAAATCATTCCCTCCCTCTTCTTCATCCCGATCATGAAAATGTTGAGTTTTTTTTTTTTTTTTTTTTTTAAATTATAAACCCGATACCTTATCAACTGCGATTGAGGGGCTTTATGTAAAGAGAACTTCTATATAAGCCCTTTTTTATAGGTACATAAAGCACGGGTTTTGGTTTTGCTCTCAGCGCTTTACATTGATACTACCTAAAGCATCGAGCTGTCCAAAAGCTCTTGTCTCTTTGTACACATGAACCAGTATGTCTACTGGTGTAAAAGGCAAAGATAAAGGTGACCACTTGATTCGTTCAATTCTTGACCCCCTGTCATTTCTTTTCAGATTGGAGCGTGAGGAGAGCCAACGGAGGCTGACCGAAGCCAAGCCGGACATCTACCGGCCCAAGGTCTCCCAAACCCCGCCAGCCCCAGCCACCACGCGCTACGAGCCTCCCCGTGCGCGAGAACCTCCTGCCCCGCTCACGGCCCGCGAGTCCCGGGCGACAGACGCCGCCCCGGCCCCTGGGAAGTATGTCTCCCCCCGTGGCGCTGCCGCTGCTGGCGCGGGACGGGCCTTCGGTTGCGGCTTCGAAGGAACGTCGCTACCGAGAAGGATCCTAGCGTGGGAAGTACTTAAGTTTCCGGCGGGTC
>NW_007377983.1:20118-33832 GCF_000475195.1 Diaphorina citri | reverse complement strand
TGGCCGGGGCCTTCGGTGCGGCTTCGAGGGAACCTGCCTACCGAGAAGCCCATCTGGGAAGTATGTTCCCGGCGAGGCCGCGCTCGCTGCCGGCTGAAACTAGAAGGGTAAAAAATCAGACAAGTACCAACCGCCGTGGCCCGCGCTGAAGGTTGGTCCGGTTAAGTATGTTCCCGCCGGTCCGCCGACCCGAAGCGGTGCATCCGCCTTCCGGGGAGAGTGGCGGAAAAAATATGTGCCAGCCCGTGCCGAAGTGGGCGCTCCGGCCAAGCAGCCGGGACGGACGAAGCGGTACGCGAGGACGGCATAGGCGGACGGGACATATGGCCCGGGACGGTGGAAGCAGCAGGATTTTGGACGTGGGAGAGCCGGGACTATTGGAAAGACCGGGATAGATTTTGGATCCCAGGGATGGCGGAAGAGGTAGAGACTTTGCCCGTGGAGGAGACCAGGGAGAGGATTTCGGTCGTGAGGTGATCGCGGATACCCGTGGAGGGTGATAAGATACCCGTGGTGTGACAGAGATGGAAACGGCGGATAATTGAGAGCTGGCGGTGGTGGTGGTGGTGCTGGAGGTGCTGATAATTGGAGACGAGGGGAAGGAGCCGAGAAAAGATGGAGGTGCGGGAGGTTCGTTCCGTAGAAACTAGATGGGCGAAACATACCACAGTAGAACCCCGATTATTTTAACTAAATTAAGGCACCGGGGGTAGCTGAATGATCACCTTTCTATGATCTTTTCCTCTAGATAAGATAGGATATCCTTTGAAATTATAGAAAAAAAATGGATTTTTGGAATTGAAATAATCCAAGAGTTGAAATAGATCGAGTGTTCTACTGTACCCTATTTTGTTCAAAATATTCCTTGCAAAATTGACCTAAAAAAGTGACCCAATGTCAATGGCTAGAGAAGAGTAAGAGTTGGATTTCACCAATTTTTTTCTCAGCCCCTTTGAAGGCCTGTTAAGCTTTACTTCATACTTTCTGTGTCCGCAAATGGTCACCAACTTTTAGATTGGAATCATCCAGTGATTAGCCATATGAAATTGCTTTCCTTGTTTTGTTAAGCTAACAGGCTTTGTATAGGCTTAGACATTTAACAGGGCTGTTAAGAGTGTTAAAGCTGTCAGGTTATTAGGGAATACAAAGTAAGCTTGGTGAAACTCACAGTAACTATGTCGATTTTTACTTTTCTTTCTACATTTGGATATCTTGTACATAGATTGGATCAAAAAGTGAAAATCCGTTCGCCCAAGTCCTAGTTACGCTTGGGTAGGGCGTCTTGCCTTGTAAGCGCTAGGTTGCGGGTTCGACTTACCGCCCGGGCGGATTTTATCCCTAACCAGAAAAGTTTCCCCCCCCCCCCTAGATCACTTGGCAAGAGAGGATTGGTTGTAAGTGGTGATTTTTGGGGGAAAATTTTTGTGGTTTTCATTCAATCCCCTGCTTTTTAAAAAAAAAAAAAAAAAAAAAAAAAATCACAACTTTATTTTGCTTTTACATTTTTAAACAGTCCTCAGTCGACACAGTTCTGTGTTCGGTTCCCTTTTAATATTTAAGCCCATTTTTTCAAGTATTTTATGAAATACGCTTAGGACATTCTGTAAGCTTTTCCTCTCTTTCTTTTTAAATATAATTATTATTACTTGTATTAGTTAATTCTGTTGTTTTATTTATTTATTTTTCATTATAGAGCGTCCTGGTAAACAGGAGGGCGTGGGTTCGATCCCAGGCGAGGCATAGCATTTTATCCTTATTTGAGAATTTGACCCCGTACATAATAATGGCGCTCTAAGGGTTCGGTGGTAGAGAACGCCTCTGGCGTTAACCTCGCTTAGTGGTTACCTTCCACTCAGGAGTCTATTATTATTAAGCTTCGTGGCCAAGTGGGTATTCTGTTTTATTTATTTATTTTTCATTATAGAGCGTCCTGGTAAACAGGAGGGCGTGGGTTCGATCCCAGGCGAGGCATAGCATTTTATCCGTATTTATTTGAGAATTTGACCCCGTACATAATAATGGCGCTCTAAGGGTTAGGTGGTAGAGAACGCCTCTGGCGTTAACCTCGCCTAGTGGTTACCTTCCACTCAGGAGTCTATTATTATTAAGCTTCGTGGCCAAGTGGGTATTACTAGGATAGCACAGGTCCCAGGTTCGATTTCTGAAAAAATCGGATTTTTTTTTTTTAATGGACTTTATTTAAGTTCTAAAGGTAGCTTCCGAGTGGATATTACACTAGGCTTGCACTCCAGAGGTCCCGAGTTCGATTCTCAGAGTAGTCGGAAGTTTCATTTTTACGAAGTATCGTTTGTGCTCCGTGTTTATAAACCTTTCATTAACCCATTTTAACACATAACTCGATTTCGTAAAAAATGTCACTTGTACCCTTTGTGAACTAGGGTGTACAATTACTTTTTTTTTTTAAAGAGGTTTGGTTTGACAGAGGGAACTGTAACTGCTATGGTCTTACCGACCCGAAATCGAAGAGAGAAGGAAGACAGGATAGGAGAAAGCCAGCCGTTCCGAGAACGAACATTATCCCATCAGGATAAAATCCGCCCCGGGCGGGAATCGAACCCGCGGCCTAGCGCTTAAAAGGCAGACGCACTACCAACTAAGCTAACTAGGCTGGCTACAATTACTTACCTCACAAATGTCAAAATGTATTTTGACCACATTCTCCAGGGTTTCCAATATAATCCTATCATTTGGCCGAGCATCCTTGATATCATTTCCCATTACATCCTTGACATCCTTATTTGCTTTATCTACACTGCCTTGAGACTCTTCGTTCTGTACGGTTGTATCAGGTCTGACGATCCCATTATCATTTATTGATTTCTTATTGAAAAATCAAATCAAATCATGAATCTTTGTGGTAAAGCAGAGAGCTTTTTCACAACTTTGTGGGTATCACAGAGTATTACAAGTCTTTTATTTACTCAATCATATATTTTATCATCGCTCGTTTCTTTTGACTGATAATGTCGCCACTGGTCGCTACTCGATTAAAGTTTAAAGTAGCTACTCGCTTGTCCTCACGAGGCTGAGTGTACCCCGAACTCCAAGCACAGAGCCGAAAAAACTTCGGCCCCGTCGGGAATCGAACCCGGGACCTCCGGAGTGCAAGCCTAGTGTGATACCCACTCGGCCACGGAGGCTACTTCTTCTTGATCTGAGTGACTTGGTCTTTATGTTCAATGATCAGTATTTGTTTTTTTTTTTTTTTTTTTTTTTTTAATGGAATTTATTTAAGTTCCAAAGGTAGCTTCCAAGTGGGTATTACCTTAGGCTTGCACTCCGGAGGTCCCGGGTTCGATTCCCAGAAGAGTCGAAGTTTTTTATATATTAAATTTATTAAACTTCCAATTGAACCAACACCATCCAGTATGTTGCTGCGGTTCCGATCATCTGAAACACAATGTATACAGGGTGTTTATAAAGAATACATTTTAGGGTAGCGGTTCCCAAACTTTTTTTTTTTTCTAAGCGGCTCCCTTTTTCAATTGCACTGAGAAAAAAAATGTTGACAGGGTGCCACAAGACAGACGACACCGAAGCGAATACAATAGTCCGTCCACTATACCTTTTATTATTAGTAATAATAAAGGAAGGACGGACTAAAAATTGACAGGGTGCCACACGTTTAGGATGGAAGAACTCTATTATTGGTTTACTTCCCCTGATTTAGGCTGTTGGAATGCTATATTATAGTGCCCAGCTTCCTGATATAGAGTTCAATATTAGAGTGCCGGAACCCAGTCACCCGATTGGGCTGCCGGCACTCTACTTTTTTTCTCAGTGTATAAATAAGCACGCCCCCCCCCATTTTGGAGTCGCCCCTGGTTTGAAACGGTCACGGAAACACAATATCCTCCGCATAATACTAAGTAGTGGGGGTGGGTGAGTTAGGGGGTGGGGGTGTCTCCTGGGTCCCCCCCCCTCTCTGTGTGAGAGAACTGACATTTTGATTTAATTATAATGAAAACAGGAGTCTGAAAATGGGGAAATGTATATTTTTGTGCGAAATTAAAATAATTAATAAATGCATTTGTATTTATGATAAAAAAAAAATAATTAATATGGAATTTAATATAAAAAGGAAAGAACGTGCGAGGTATTATTTCCATAGAAATTATTTTTGTATTGTGTTGTGTTGTTTAGTGGATGTGTGAAACTCCCGGTATTCAGGGGTTGGTAAAATATGGCTCATATGAAGGGGCGTCTATTACTATGGTTACGACCATAGTCTGAATCTGTAGACCGACATTTGGATTGTTGAACGTTTCGATCAAAGTCCCCCCCACCCCTTTGATTGGGACAGACTATGGGTCTGTCTGTAGCAGTAAATAGAAAATGCTTAGGTATGTATGCGTATTTAGAAAATGCCCAGATACTTTTGACATAGGGCAAGGAGGGGAACTTGAAAAAATAGGCAAGAAGATGAAAAAGCTGAGGAAAATTTGGATGAGAAGATGAAAAAGGTAGGACGAGAAACTGAAAACATAAGGAGGGAAACCTGGGAAACTTGAAAAAATATACAAGAAGATGAAAGCATTAGTAAGAGAAGCTGAATAAATGGGGATGAAAAGCTAAAAAAGTTTATATTATAAACAATGGTACAAAGCAAAAGATAATATTTAAAATGTTCATTAATAATACATAGTAGAAACGAAACCACTCTACTACATTAAGGCAGAACTTTGAACCACATCTTTCAGACTACCCATGAGTTCACGTCACATGATAATGTGGTTCTACCGTTAGAAAGTAGAAAGGTAAATACTTACACTGAAGGGCGTCATCTCCATGTTTAAAGTATAGGGAACCAATCCGAACACTTTCATGTAAACCAGGCATGGTTTGAAAATGTTTAGAATATCGGACCGAATCTGCCCTTCCGAAATGGCTTCGGTAGGGGGCGAATCAAAACGATTCATATTGGCGATCAGAAAACTAACTCCCTGGATAAGTAATTTAATTTTGAAGATGTTTGACAGAGGGAACTGTAACTGCTAAGGTCTTATCGTCCCGAAATCGAAGAGAGAAGGAAGACAGGATCGGAGAAAGCCAGCCGTTCCAAGAATGAACCTTATCCGTTCAGGATGAAATCCGCCCCGGATGGGAATCGAACCCGCGGCCTAGCGCTTACAAAACAGACGCGCTACCAACCAAGCTAACAAGCTTAGAGTTTGGAGCGTCTGCCTTGCTGCTGGATCGCGGATTGGACTTTACCTTGAACGGATAATTGAGGAGCTGGGTGCAAAAAGGGCAATAAATGAAAATCATCAAACTGAGATATTTAACTTTAAAGTTTTCAAGTGTAATTTTAAGCAATAATCCTAATTTTTATCAAAAAATGTCCAAGAACATCTTATTCTCCATGTTGTTTTGAACTAATTAGTAATTATTTTTTTAATTAAATCTTAAGATTTCTACAAGATTTCTAGCTATTTATTTTGTGAATTAATTGCCCTTTTTGCATAAAATGAAAAAAATGAACATATTTTTTCTGAGACCATCAGATTTATTTTGAATATCTTTAAGAACAACAAAATAATAATAATTAAATAAAGAGTACAACTTGTTAAGTTTTATTACCAGCCTTATTTACCTATAGGTAGTTAGGTAATGATGTTGTGCCCATCACTTTCTTCACTACTACTGCTACTAGCAGAACTCAATGAAAAACTGCTAGAACTCGACATATCTACCTATTTCTAGAGATCTTACACTTTTCTGAACTTTAATTAAAAAGATAATAATGAAATTCAACAGGTTACAGGAAAAAAATTCGGTCCCAGACTAGGTAGGTATACCTAAAAGTAAACACAAAATCAAAATCCTTGAAAAGTGTGTTTACAAAAAACGCTGTAACTCAGCGAAAAAAAAAGTTATCACTGCAGTTCAAACGCTGGAAGATAGAGCGCACCACGTTCTATTCAAAAAACCGTTTTACGCAAAAAGGGCAAAAAATCCATATTTCCCTTTTTGCACCCAGCTCCTCAATTTGGGGGTTCGATTCCCTCCCGGGCCGGATTTTTCCCTAAACAGATAAGGTTCGTTCTCGGAACGGCTGGCTTTCTCCTATCCTGTCTTCCTTCTCTCTCCGATTTCGGGATTGATAAGACCTTAACAGTTACAATTCCTTTTTTCAAACCGCTTGAAAAAATTCCATTTTACTTGAATAGGTATTTCCCCGTTTCTTCTTTTTCCTTCTCTTAATCAAATCCTGGTAGAAATAGAAACAAAAACATATACCTACTCCCCGCCCCATTTTTAATTAGGATAAAACGTTTTTTACAACCAGAAAAACGTCGTCAAGATATTTATCAAGAAAATTAAAATAAAAATATCATTACCCCCAAAACAAAGCCCAACAAAGCGCACATACTAACAATAAGGGGAGCGTAGCCCAAGATGGAGGACCCTCTTAATTTGAGCAATTAGTATCACGAAACTGATTAATGGGGGTCGCTGTGAACAATAGGGGAGACGTTGTTGCTATCGCACCCCCCATTCCTACAGGAACATTGCAACATGCAACCTCCCATTCATAACCAGGCAAGATAGGATCTTCGGGGAAGGGGGAACTGAAGAAATGGGTGTTGTGAAAGCAAGTTGTAAGATTTTTTCAAGTATTAAGCTAATTATGTTATTTTTTATTTTAATGTATCCGAAAGCAAGCCTAGTTATTGTGAAAGCAAGTTGTAAGATTTTTTCAAGTATTAAGCTAATTATGTTATTTTTTATTTTAATGTATCCGAAAGCAAGCCTAGTTAGCTTGGAAGGTAGCGCTTTGTTAGCGCTAGATTGCGGGTTCGATTCCCGCCCGGGGCCCATTTTATTGAAACACTCATAATTAAAAAAAAAAAAAAAAAAAAATGATATTTACCTACCTATAATAAAAATAAACAGAAATGGAGTGGTGGAGATTGTAAACCCAGGCATTACGCACCTCCACCAAATTTTCATTGCGCATTGCATAGATTCTTAAATTGACGGCGTTCATAAAAAAACTTCTGGTTTCATGAGAATCATGGATTCATGAGCCATTTCTAATTTCTATCCAGTCTACAATTTTCATTGGGTACTCTGAACTCAATTGCATACCTAAATCAGTTGCGATTTTCAGAAAACTTGTACCGACCCCAACAACATCTGTTGGCCTTACGTTATAAAGTACGTCATATCGCAAGGCCAACATTTACCCAACCAAAAATGTTGTTAGGGGAGATTTTCTTCTCTACTTGTAAAGCTCACCTGAACAAGTTTGGTCATTTCTTACAGTGACTTTTCCCGTGATACGTAGGGGCAAGAAGACATTTCCACTCACAAAAACCGAAGCACTTTTCTGCTGACTAAGAAACTTGAAACAAGTTTTCCACTTAGTTTTTGGGGAAATGTGTTTTGGAGGTGACTTTAGGAGAAGTTATAGCAGGGTGACCAGATGAATGACATATCTAGTGGAGGTGAATATGGGTGGGTGGGGTCCATATTCCATAATCCACAAAAAAATATCATTTTAGTTTAGTTTAGTTTATACTGACTTAGATTGCTTAGCATCGTGAATTTTTTTAGTTATATATCCTAATAGGTATCAAGGAATCCAAAAAAAAATCTGTTCAGTTTTTGTCCTTAGCGAATGAGATTTCGCAGTTTAGTGAACGTGCGAATACGCAGTAGCGATGGCAATTTTTGGAATGTACCTACAAGTTCCCTGGAGCTCCTTAATGTGCCTCTTCCGGGGAAAAATGGAGAAAGAAATAGAATAATAAAAATAAATAGAATACAAAAAAGGTATGGCTTCTCCATAGTTATTGTAATAGAAAACAGAGTAGGTAGGTATAATTTTCCTATACTTATTGTACCTAATAGAAAGCAAAAAATGGAAAGTGGAAAAAAGAAAAGGAGTGTGATGAACAAAGAGAAACTTTTTCGGAAAAGAAAGTCCTTCTTTTGTATCGATAGTAGAAAAAGTTTCATTCAAAACCCAATAGAGCGCGCCACATCATTCATTTCAAGAGCAAACTACGTACATAAAGCCCGCGAATTTTCAAAAATAATGAAGAAGATAATAAAAACAGGTGGGAGAAGCTTTTTTTTTTAGGTTTGACAGAGAGAACTGTAACTGCTAGGGTCTTATCGTCCCGAAATCCAAGAGAGAAGGAAGACAGGATAGGAGGAAAGCCAGCCGTTCCGAGAACGAACATTATCCCATCAGGATAAAATTCGCACCGGGCGGGAATAGAACCCGCGGCCTAGCGCTTACAAGGCAGACGCGCCACCAACCAAGCTAACTAGGCTGGAAGGGAGAAGCTTAGGTTTACGAGTATGTTCGGGATCTTAACTCCGTACAGAAAAGCCCATTCTGAGGCTTAGGTGTAGGGGGAAACAGCCTCAAAAGATTGGTTGGTAATTATGCAGAAGTCACGTCCGTGGAAAAGAAAAGCTCCTTTTTGTATTCAACCTAACCCTACAATAACACTAATCACTGCTCTAATTCTGAAAACTCCTTCTTGCGTTAAACCTAACCCTATAATAACACTGGTCACTGCTCGTTTGTGCCAGTTCCTTTGGTAGCAATATTCCACGGACGTGACTTCTGCACAAGTAGGTAACGATTGGGTAAGCTTTTATGAATCTACGAAGTGTCATCGGAGAATTTGAAGTTGTTAGAACTTTATACGATAGACAAGAGCCATGCGAAGATTGCCCTCGATATTATTCCCCTCAACAGGTACTTAGCATCATTATTCATTAAATATCATTGTCTATTAAATTCATTAAATATCATTGTCTCAGTGTCTCATATTGGAAACGTAGAAGGGCGACTTTTAGTAGTCGCTCAATGCCTCTTGCAAATCCAAACCTATGAATATGATACAGACCTCTCACACTGGAGTCGCTTTACTTGGGTCTCCTAGAATATGAGAAGTCTCTATAATTTTTTTCATTGGTTTTCTCTATAATTTTCATTGGTTTGACTATTCAGGCGGCGTTACGCTACTACGAGCTACTAAAAGTCGCGGAACTAAACTTCCAATGAACGGCAGGTCTAAAACTCGTTTTCCGAGAAATCCATGCGTAGGCTAGCCCTAGGCACTTATGAAACACTTCCAACAATCCAAGGCCATTTATTTTGCAAACGCGGATTTTCTCGTAAATCCTTTTTTTTACGGATCGTAATAATATTATGTGCCGTAAAAAAGCAAGCACATTGTCTATTAAAACAAACTCACTCTGCCTGAAATGTATTAAAAGAAAAATACACACATAAACAACAACGAGTTTTTTTTATGATTTTCAAATGTTTTTATTTCCTTTACACTTTTAATATTTTTTAAAAAGTTTATTAAAATTAATTTTACAAATAATAAAATGCAAAAGAAAATAATTATAGTATACAGGACACTGAAATATTATGAAATCAAAACGGTGAGGACGAAAATAAAATGATCAGAATGTTTTATAATTACTGACTAATCAGAAACCAACTGTTTTCTAAAAGACCATGTAATTGTGGCGGTATTCTTTCGGACACAAATATTGGCTTCAAGGCCAATGAAATGGAATTCAACTTCACGAAAGCCTCCATAAATTGCTAATTCGCTACAATAGTCAGTAACTAGAAAACATTGGTGAGAAATATTCGCATAAGATTAGTTTCGCATAACAGTATCTAGTGACAACAAAGGAACAATTTCAATTTACCAATATTATTTATTTCCTTGCATAATAATTATTAAAGAGCACACACAAGATCATTTTTCTTCCTTCTTTTATGACAGAATGCGTTTTTTTATACTCTTTAAATGTTTGGAAATTAGATCATAAGTAAGCAGGTGAACATAGATAATGTCGTTCAATATTTTATTTTCCAATCCTAATTTTTACTTTCCTTATCCTATAGGAAGGAAAGTAATGTAATCGGGTCAAATTTTCGATGGTCAGTTTTTAGTGCCAAAACACGTTTTGAGGAAGCCCCAAGCAGGTCATAGTTTAGATTAGACTCACAGTATGTTCAACAATTATTTCATCAATAATTTACATGTATTTAAAGTTAATGTCAGAACAAATTATTAAATCTGTAGTTATAATTGAAACAATTCAAAATGAATGTATTTCTGTGAGTCACGGTCTGCTAAGAAAAGATAATACTCGTACAGCGTACACCAATCATGGGTTTCACCAAAATGACCTAATTTCACTAATGAGAGATTTTTAATTGGCTAAAATAGAGCTCTTCCAAAGATATAGTTTGGATTGACAAATGAATTAAATGTGTTTCCGAATGTTACAAAAACATTTAAAATCGTTAGTGGAAATCTCCTATTAGTTCAATGGTGAAATGCACGATATTTTTTACTAAATTATAATGCAAATCATAATTATAGCTCTTTAATATTCAAAAGCAATTCATATTCATAAATCAAAGGAAAATTAAAATTATTATAAATACATTTACACCTATGTACAGGCTTATACGAAGAAACAACACATCAACGATTAGTACTAAGTAGTTCTAATATTTAGAGAGACTTGACACAGTAACTAGCGGAATTATATTTACAATTAAAACAACATTTATGTGACATCTATCAAGAGGTATTACTTGTGCACCCACGTTTAGGACACCATCCACATCAAAATATTATGTACAATGAATTGAAAACTATTTGAAATTTTCAATATTAAAAATATTATTTCTTAAAATTAACCGGAATAAAATTGTCGTCTCTGAATTTTAGTCTTTTAAAGGTCTATTAATGCAAATTTGCGACCCAGGAAAAATATAATAGGTACCTACCTATGTTTTCTAAAGAAAATCAAACATGATTCCAAAGCCGTAAGTAGCTATGTAACAAGTTTATCAAAAATAAATTTTCCTACTGAAAAGCACAAATGAATAATGTGTAATTAAAATCAGAGACCATCATCTTGACTTGGTTGCCACCTATCTCAAGGATTTATAAATAAATTGTGACATTGAAGACAGGAGGGTTCTTTTCGCAAAACATGTCCCTATCTTATAATTAATCTTTTCTCAAAGGTAACTAGCTAGGAGTACGTTTTTCCACATCTTCCTTGAGAATTTAGCTGATAACAAATCAAATTATTCCGTTTGCAAATGTTGTTTTCCAGCACATCAGATAAAGTTGAATTTTCATCTTATATTTACCTGTGTAAAAACACGATTTAAATAAAACGGTTAGAAAAATATTTTTACTTTATTTTTTAAAATTAAAATATTTTAGATACCTAGATAGGTAAGTAAAGTATACGTAAGTAGAATAATATGAAGGTTAGATTTTACATTTTTTACAAGGAAATTTAAAAAGGAAAAAGTATAAATTTTAATATTTACAAGAAATCTAAGCTTTGACTGTTTTTTCCTACTTATAAATGAAGGTATTATGAGTTTTGTGACTGAGTATTTTACATTGAAATATAATATTTCTTTCATTTTTTATGGCATCATTTAGCATAATAGTTTTATCTTGTTTTCCAGCTGTTAACACAGGAGAAATTTGTCCTGAGTAGCTTTTGAGTTCAACTTCCACTAGACTTTAAAGCCGCAGATTCCACTTAAAGCCAGGATGTAAATTAGAATTTGTACGACAGCATTTTTCTTCTTCAGAGTGACTCCTAGCGGTGCAGTGAGTGGAATCGCTTCGTGACTCAGCAGCTCATGAGGCCAATTTTGGTTTGGCAAATCCGCAGCGAAGTTCTACGTTCTGCCAAGATCTGTAAAAAAGACAATGAAGAAGGGGTTAGAATTTTTGTGCTGTCAGAATTTTAGTGCCTATGAAAATTTTGGTGCCTTCTTTGGATCTTTTGTGTTGTCAGAATTTTAATGCCTTAATGATCATTTAGGTACCTTCTTTTAATTTTATTGTCATTGAGCTACGATTCTCAAATAAATGAAAAAATACTGAGTTGATGCCTCGACTGGAATTGAACCCAAGACCTCATGTTTACCAGGTAAGAACCATTGTCACAAGAGGTAAATTGGTAGTTTACCACGCCACCTAACAAATCATAATCATTCATTCAGAATCATTTGGACCCAGTCAACATCCTTGCTGAACCCCATGATTACTCACCCAAACGCTGGTCAATCTACGTCCCCACGACCCCTAGCAGGAGAACCGCACACCCAATCAGGACACAGGACATGGAGGCTCTCTCAATCCCACTGGTCACTCCCAGGGTTTTCTCGGCGTCTGAAAAAAACGAAAGCCCTGTTAAAAATTAGTGAGATCCGAGAACTCAAAAGGAAACAGATGAAAAATAAAAGTTAGAGTAAAAAATAATGTAAATAAAAATACTGAAAAATCTAATGGAAATGGTTAAAAACCAAATGGAAAGGTAATAACTCTTAAAAAAGCTAACAGACTGTAGACCTGTTCATCCGGCAACCTTTGAGAATAATGACCTTGACTTATGACTTCTGACCTTCAACCCTCTCCTTCATCTACCTATAGGTATCTATGTGGGATTAACAGGGAGTAACCCGTGTACAGATCGGAAAAGCTGCAAAGGTATTAATGCTTTCTACGGAAGGTATGTAGGTTGGTATTAAAAAAATATTTTGTAAAGCTTAAGGCCATTATTAAAATGAAACTTTTTTTCATACCTATTTTATTTTCCATTATATTTTTTTTCAAGGCAAAGTTGTGAAACCCTATTAATATATGAGGGAAAAAACTGTGTTGTAAAAATGTAAAAAAAAGTTGCGTTTGATACCTTCAGCGAAGAAAACTTGGCGTTTAGACTATGTGAAACGCCAAGGAGTAACAAAATTATTTTGGAGAAAATTCTCGATATTTTTGAGAGAGGATCTTTCTCAGAAGATTTTGAGAGGATGAACTTCAATATTTTAATTGGTTCTCTCTATCTTATATATTTTAATTGGTTCTCTCTATCTAAATAAGATAGAGAGAACCAATTAAAATATTAGGTGCTTTAAAAAACAACCAACGATTTCATTTTAATTCCGATTTCCTTCCTTTTTGCGTGGCTTGGCGGTTCACCCAACGACCTTTTCCGGGGACCCTAGAGACTGTTTATGCATAAAAAAATAACAACCTCGGTCCTCTGCTATAAATCCTATATTATTCGACACAAAAAGGTTCTAAAGCCACCTCCCCTGTACCTATCCCAATGTGCGAAACCTTTGAAGAAAAGCTTTGATCATTCCCAGGACACATTGGAAATGAAGTGTTGCTCTTTTGAACCGGGCGGACCGGAGTGTTTTACAAGAGGAAAATACCGTGAAAGTAGATTTCTTTTTTTTTTTAACTTTTTCAAATTTTCTATGAACACAAGACTTTTCTGCTGAAACCCAATTTTAATTTTTCTGAGGTGGCCTAATTTTTGAGCTCTCTTGATTGATTATCTAAATTGTTTGCTCATTTATTATTTCAATTTACATTTTTTAGATTTATTATTTCTCGGACACGGATAAGTAAGTAAGTAAGTATTTCAATTAATCCAATGATTTATTAATCCTTGCAAAATTTAATTAATAAGTGAATCAGGCCTGAAGGTCAATATATAATATTGCTAAGAACTTCCGACACAGACTGTACTTAGGTATGGTAAAGTTAAATACAAAAGAATAGAGTTTGCAAGTAGAGAGGGGAAAAAAACTAACTTTTAAATAACTCTCTAGAAAAAGTTAAAAAGTACCTTTAACTTTTTTTTTTTC